>NC_133576.1:93814536-94050403 GCF_964106895.1 Numenius arquata | reverse complement strand
CGTCACGGAGTCCAGTCTGGGACTTCCCCAGTGCCTGCCGGTGACATGACTGTCATCCTGGGAGCTTGATACGGTTTTGTATATATTGTATCTATTTCATTATTTTCTTCTTTATTTTTATTTTAATATAAATTCTTCATTAAAGTAGTTTAGTTCATTCTAAACTTCTGAATCTCCTTATCTCTTTCTCCTCCTCTCTCCTCTTTTTGGGGGGGGGAGGAAGGGGGGGAAAGGGCCATCTGTCGGTCTGGTTTTGGTAAATTCGGCCGAAACCACGACAACTGATGAAAGTTTTGCCTAAGCAAACAACAAAGCAATAGGATTACTTTTAGACATACGTGGCCACACAGAGTGAAGTCCCAAAATCCTTATTCATTTAAATTCCCATTGCAACATAAGTGAAACCTGAAGCCCAAGTTTCTGCTCCTTGCCCAAGTTGTATCCCAAATTATAAAAGAAAAGACAGTCCCTCTTTTTCCACCTCTGTGGTCCACACGTTGCCTTCAGGGAGATGTTACTTCAGTGTAGATTCTGAAATTCTTAAAAATATAACTATCAGTGACATACTGCATGGTTTGGTGGAAAGAAGCTGCACACCATGAAGTGTTCAAGAAAGAGTTAGCGTTATGGTTATGATTACTTCTTATTCTACTAGGCGATGTCATAAGTGAGCAAGACACCTACAGCATTGATTTGTGGGGGTAGAGCTTAGTAATGAGACCATCCCCAACCTCGTTAAGCATCCCTAGCTTTTGGAGGATAGAGAACTGGAGATATTTAAGCAGTTTTCCTCCCTTTCCTACTCTTATACTTGTTTCCCTCACTTGTGTGTATTTCTGCAAAATCCCAGCTGCTCCCTCTGCCTTTTTCTAAGTTTGGAGCCTGGGGACACCTTTTCCTCCCATCCCCCAATCTTCTCTCTGATACATCTTCTTACTGCTCTAATTTGTATCTAGCAGGTGAAAGTGCGTGTTGACCGAGAGCACGTTCCTGGAAGAGCAAAATTAAATAGGTTCAGTAAGTCTGGGATGCACATAAACAGGTCTTAATGTAGTGTGTATTCTCATCCCATGCATTAATGAAGTGGGAGATGGGCTGAATCTCACTAAAGCATGGGCTCTTCGTAAACTATGCTGTCACCATATCAGAAATGGACAGGAGTGACAAATGGACACAAGGGACCACACCCCAAATACGGGGTTTACCCCTAGCTTGTATAGAGCCTTCATTTCTCTGCCAATAAAGCCTCATGCAATTGATTGCCAAGACTCCATGCATCTGCCTTACCACGGAGTGTGTGAAAAATCCAACCCAATCTGTGGTAAAATTCCAGAATCATTCCCAAGAAGAGATTAAACTACATTTATATAGCATACGCCATTACTCCTTTATATGAAAATGCATTCTTCTAATAAAATTGGGTTTTGTATTTATTTAAGAGATAGCGAACAAGGGATAAGGACATGAACTGAAGATGGGAAGCTACTGGGCAAAGATTTAAGACTTGAAAAAGCAGATATTTTTTTAAAAAGTAGTATTAATGAGGAATTTCAGCCAAATGTCCTCCCAGAGGAATCAAGCCTGTAGCTGAGTGACTTCAGCAACCATTGACACTGGGGAGAGTTTGGAGCATCAAATATCTCCTAAGGGTGACAGATGTTACCTTGAATGATCTATGTAGACATATTCCCTAGAATTAAGTAAGAATGTTCCTTCCAGTACCTGAAGGGGGCCTACAGGAGAGATGGGGAGGGACTCAGGGAATGTAGTGATAGGACAAGGAGTAATGATTTTAAATTGAAAGAGGGGAGATTTAAATTAGATACTAGAAAGAAATTCTTTACTGTGATGGTGGTGAGACACCTGAACAGGTTGCCCAGAGAAGTTGGTGATGCCCCATCCCTGGAAGTATTTAAGACTGGGCTGGATGGGGCTTTGAGCAACTTGGTCTAGTGGGACGTGTCCCTGCCCATGGCAGGGAGTTTGGAACTCAATGATCTTTAAGGTCGCTTCCAACTCTAACCATTCTATGTTGCCTACCACGCAGGAACAACTGCTGGGAAATTCCAGGAACAGGAAAATATGTGTGGCAGATTTTTGAGATAGCTTTAAATTTCTCCTAAAAGACTGCAAAGAAACTAGGTTTCCACAACTCAACGTTTTTTCTTTTATGCTAGACTAGGATCTCAAGCTCATATTGGTCATGCCTCTGTGTTCCTAACCCATGTGTAACTCATACAGCTATGTGCAGTGCAACGGTCATTAGCAGAATGTATCAGAAATGGCTGCAGAGGCTTAATAAATTTAACACATATACTGCTAAATAATGCAGGTCAGGAACCATTTCCTCTTCCTGAAGCCAAGTGGCACAGCAAGACTTGTGTCTACCTATTTAAACTTCCTCTCCAACAAAACAAGGAGGCCATCTTCAAACCTCCTTTTGGGAAGGATCTGTACTGCTTTCTGTCTCTTGAGCAATACCCAGGCATTATTCGGCACAGTGCTAATCAGCATAGGGCAAAACTATGTACTAACAGGGAGAGTACTAACAATTAAACAGTCTAATGATAGGACAGTGCTTGAAGCTATGCCCTCTTGTTTTTCCTAATATAGGTGTAGTAACATCTGTATTGTGGTGGAAGATATACTGGAAAAAACATCTAAGAAAATCTGTAGTGAGAACCATACATTCATTACATCTAATTAGTCGCATAATTTTCAGAAATGAACTTCCCAGGAAAACATACTGTCCTTCATTATTGTTTGATATGTTTACTTTAGCTATGTCAAGAACCCCATTGTGAAACTTGCACTGATTTAAACAATGCCAGGATTTCAGCTGTATGGGATGAGATGGTTCTGAGAGGTCCAGCTGGGAGCCCTTGTGCTATATCCAACTGCATGTCTACTAGGCCTCCAAACACATTCCCTAGAGACAGCTGCCTCATCTGAGGAGTTCACCACTTCTTTCCAGCAACCACCCTGAAAAACTACCTCAAAACTCAACACTGTTAATAAAGCAGTGGTGGTACGGTGGTGTTCACAGAATCATAGAATCATGAAATGGTTTGAGTTGGAAGAGACCTTAATCTTGCCCCATCCCCCACCCCCCGCCCCCAGCCATGGGCAGGAACAGTTTCCACTAGACTAGATTGCTCAAGGCCCCATCCGGCCTGGCCTTGAGCCCTTCCAGGGGTGGGAAATCCACAACTTCTCTGGCAACCTGTTCACCACCATTACAGTAAAGAATTTCTTCATAATATCTATCCTAAATCTCCCCTCTTTCACTTTAAAGTCATTACCCCTCATCCCATCCCTCCCTGATAAAAAGTCCCTTCACATCTTTCCTGTAGGCCCCTTCAGATATGGGAAAGCTGCTATAAGGTATCTCTGGAACCTTCTCTTCTCCTGGCTTCATAGGAAATGTGTTCCAGCCCTCTGATAATTTTTGTGGTCCTCCTCTGGACCTGCTCCAATAGGTCCATGTCTTGCTGATGCTGAGGGCTCCAGAGCTGGATGCAGTACTCCAGGTGGGGTCTCACCAGAGCAGAGAAGAGGGGTAGAATCACCTTCCTCGACCTGCCAGCCATACTTCATTTGATGCAGCCCAGGATGTGGTTGGCTTTCTGGGCTGCCAGCGCACATTGCCAGCTCATGTTGAGCTTCTCATCCACCAACACCCCCAAGTCCTTCTCTTCAGGGCTGCTCTCAATCCATTCTCCACCCAAGCTGCACCAACCCAGGTGCAGGATCTTGCACTTGGCCTGGTTGAATTTCATGAGGTTTGCACGGTCTCACCTCTCAAGCTTGTTCAGGTCCCTCTGGATGGCATCCCTTCCCTCCAGCGTGTCGAGTACACTACATAGCTTGGTGTTGTCAACAAATTTGCTGAGGGTGCCCTTCACTTCACTGTCCATGTTAACCCAGACAACAGAAATGAGAAAACAGAGTGCACAGGAAAAACATGGCAAGACAGACAGCACTGTGGCTTAAGACCTCAGCTTGGCCAAAAATCAAACCAAAGTAACTTTTGTTTGCAGGTCACTGACCTAAGTATTTGACATTGGTTCCTGAAACATCTCTTGTAAATTTTGGAAATAAACCCAAAACAACTTCTGGTTAAACTGGTTTGGGAAAACTGACAAATTTGCTTCCCATTTAAATTGCTGAAAACAAGGCAGAAAACATGTCCATCTAATTTCCCAATTTAATATTACACAAAGCTCTTTGAGACACTGTCCCCAAATGAGTGTAGTGTTGATAACAGCCTAGGGCTTCGATAGTCAAAGAGCAACCTTGATATGTGACTTTCTTGGAACAGATCCCTTTCAATGGAATTTTGGTTGGGATGCTAGTATATCCCTTTCTAGTCTGTGTCCTCCTAAGGGTACTTAGGAAAGGTGGGTCACTCATTCAGTGTGTAATCCAAATAGATCTGAATATCTTGAAGATGTCTATTGTTTATTCTGCCTTCTCTTTTGGTCACTAAGTAGCATCATGTATTTGGAATATGAGCGCCAGAGGTCTTGGAAACCAAAAGCTGCAGCTAAGATGTTATTTCCACTTTTTCTTTTTCCTGGATTTTGGGTGTTTTTTGGTCTCAACTGGTTTTAACTGCAGCTAACCGTGGTTCATAAGGGAATGTTTTAACTTTTACTTTTTCACTGATTTCATAATTTTATTTATTAGATTCTAATGGGTTAAATTAAAGGTGTGATGTTCACACCCAACATTTTTATTGCTGACTTGATTTAAGTACGATAGCTAAACAGCCCCTGGTTTACTTATTATAGGAAAAGGATATATTCAAAGTAACCAAATATTTTACTTCTATTGACTGGTTTACCAGTTATTGTTGGCTTCAGAAAGGGTCACTGCCAGCATTGTTTTTCCCAAAGGCAAGATAGTAGTTCTCGCATTGAGTACAGCCAGCTTTTTTCCCCTCTCTCTCTTTTTCACTGCCAATTTCACTACTGATCTTGTGCAATAAAATGTGCTTGTCAACGAAAATGTCAACCAAGTTTAAAAAGAATAGTCTGAGTAAAACTAAAAAGTAAATTATTTAAGTAGAGTTGTAGTTGAAACTTGAAAGAATTCTGTTTGGTGGTTTTCTTTACATCATTCTGCCAATGGAGAAAGAACTCTGAATTTCTAACTAGTGAAGCCCTGTCATAACTGGGGCTGACAGTTCACATTGAAAATTCTGTTTTCTTCTTTCCCAGGAAAGCAAGTCAAAGTTAAACCAACAAACTATTGTTGGCAAGTGCCTTACCTTTGTTCTGTGCTTCCTTATAAATTAGCCACTTCTATTTTCTAGTCTGCTTGTAAATGGATTTCCTAGAATTTAGAATCTCACATTAGCGATAGTATTTTAAAATGCTAATGCACCCTTTTGCACAGTGACTGGATATAGAGCATGTAAGAATCTGAATCAGAGACCGTTCACAAATAGTAATGAAAAGAAGGGAAATATACTGTGAATTTTTGGTCAGTAAATGATGAATTCAGGTAAAAATCTGGACCACCAGGTCCTAAACTTAGTTACGGTTAAATATCAGTGAAATGAAGACATTTATATGAACACATCAATGCTGTGTCTGATCTATCAGTATGACAACACACTGCATTTTGAATTTGCTTACTGATGTTCCTGCATACAAAATTTCACTGAACTGCACAAGACTGGACCTTTGCACATTAGAGTTAGAATGTATCTAAATGTAAAAAAGAGCTGATTTTACTGTAGAATTGCTGTTATAGCATTCTGTGAATGGGACTCTCTATAACCATACTTTAAAAAAAAAATATATATATACACATAACCTCTATTCTCTACTAATTGACTTATCAGTATATACTACAGTATATACATGGCCAGTTCATTAGGGTTAATTTGTTCAAAAATATTAGAAGCATTAATTTCTGGCTTATAGCTAATGGCTGCTCCCAGCCAGTGTCTTGTTTCATCATTAGTGTCAGTTAGATTATAACTCACACCCAACTGTTTTTACACTATCTAATAGAATCAATTGATGCAATGGTTGACAAGATGCTGTTTTGCATTTTGTCATCTCACTAATGCACATGGCTTAAAGGCATTGGCATCCATAATGTGGGGCAGTTTTGTAGGAGGCACAGAATAGGCTGAAGCTGCAAGGGCCATTTTCATAAAATATTAATGAAATTGAAAAATACACTGGGGTTGAAGGCTTGTCTGCTAAATGTAAGGTAAAATCTATTCTGTTCTGCTTTCTGATGACTGTAATTAGCAGCCCTAATTAAAAATTCAAACCTTGTGTATATTTGAAAGCATGAATCTTAGCTCTCATAGTGTTTATTTCCTTTACAAAGTATTTTATTTTACAACACTAATTGAACAGGATCCTTCCTAGCCTGACAGCCGCAGCTGGCTGGAGCCAGTTTATGTATCCAGTCTCTCTAGACTACTTCCTTTTGTAAGCAATAAAACATCTTTAAAAAACATGTATATGCTCTCTATGAGCCATTAACTCTGTGTCACCCGGTGTGGAACTGGCCATCCGCACACATGCATTGTTGTTTCCTTCACTTAAAAGTGACCTCTTTGAAAAGGCAGCTTTTTTCTGATCTTCAATATTTAATGTGGATTTACTTACATTAAATGACCACCTTTCTTAAGGAGACTTGGCCCAATTCTGACATTATTTATGAAGAGCATATGCTGTGCAAAACAACGGAAGGAATCACCATTAGTTCCAGTGGAAAAATTTAGTTTTTATCATCACTTTGTGTAGCTATTTTGAAATTCACGGTCAAGATACTAGGGCCCCACTAGGGAATATATGACTGCAATGCAAGTCCAAATTGATTATAACCATGTTAGTCTCTGGAATCCAATGTACAGCAAAGACGACCATGAGAATGGGTTAAGTTTTCGCTTCTGTATTTCCTCTTTTCACAGTTTGCTGCAGGAATGCCTCTGAACTCTACCATTTCCTATTTTCTTTTCCATACCCTGGTAAGAAGACAAGACCAGAATTTTAATTTCCAGTATAATGTCTATAATCATAAGCAACATTTTCCCTCAGAATCTTGTATTTTCGAATAGGTGGTCTTTTCAGCTCCTCATGTCAGACCAATGAGGCCATAAGAGGAGGGAACAAGATGGATGGGCGGAAAAGGGTATTGGAAGACACTCTGATGTGGCTTTGCTAACCAAGTTCTTCACTGATTTACGAGAAAATGAAATTTGATGATGCACCCTGTCTGTCACAAAAGGGTCTGATCTTGCAATTCTTGCTCAGGCAAAATTGACTTCAATAAGAGTTTAGCCTGAGTAAGGAATGATGGATCAGGTTCAAAGATTAGCAGGAAAATAATAATTAAAAAAGAAAGCAGGAGAAATCAAAAAAATAACCCTGTTCTGTACAGCTGGGACCCACGTGTCAATAATTCGGGCTGTAAAATTCCAAATGTCATTGGATGATATTTAGCACTAATATGTATTGAAGAAATGAGAGTTTGACCTGGAGTATATGTCTGTTTCTAATGTTAGAAAATAATTTAAGCACTGTCAGTGTTTAAACTTCTGAAGGCTGTTTCCATTTTGCATTGCAATTCAACTGGAACCTTCTGTTTTCACAAAATGCTTTGAAATTTTTTAGTTTTTAAATTCTGTTTCAAAAAGTTATGTTTGAATAGTTTCTTTTTATCTTTCATGTCTACCCTTTCACCATTTGTAGCCAAGGAGCATGCAATAAAGAAGACTTCTAAAAAACCTCATTCCCACAGATTTGCCCCCACAAATGTTTCAGCTTATACAAAACTATGCATGACAGTGAAATTTCTTCTTTCTGAAAAGTATTCAAACAAGTTCTGTTAAATTATTCTAAAAATCACCGTGGGACACACCAAGGGACTAGAAGGACTGTACAACCTATGTTTATTACTTCTTGGTTCCTCCCTAAGGCGGGATGTCTTCCCCTCACACTGCTTTCAAGAATTCATAGTTTTGGGCAGTGAGACACATCTGTTACTGGTCCTGAGGAGGCATCCCGGGGTTTGAATACGTGGTTCAGACATCTCAGCTCTTTATTAAAACGAGAATGGGATTTGCAGTCTCCTCCTCCTTCCATGCTCTATTTTCCATGGAAAAAGCCAGAGAGAAGCTGCAGCCTGCTTTACACATCTGCCAGAGCATGCTCTGGGACACTCCAGCAGGTAAATCTGGAGGCATCTGGAGAGCTCTAAGGAACACCTGTCCTTAATACTCATGTTTATTGCTTTCTCTCCTTCCTTTCACTTACCTCTCTTGAATTTTAAAACATATGCAGGTACTAACAAAATAAACCGTACCGTGAGTTTTCACTGGAATTTCACAGGGAGGTTCCCTCCACCCTTTCTGAGATTCTGAGGAAAAAAACCCATACTTTGGAATTTGGATAAGAATCACCTCGCCTCCTAAAAGTCAAATTGTTTCTAGATCACTTTTACCAATCTAATCATGGGCATCTTATGAGGAGAGGCTGAGGGAGCTGGGGTTGTTCATCCTAGAGAAAAGGAGAGGAGACCTTATTGCTCTCTACAACTACCTGAAAGGAGGTTGTAGAGAGGCAGGGGTTGGTCTCTTCTCCCAAGTCCCAGGTGATAGGACAAGAGGAAATGGCCTCAAGTTGCGTCAGGGGAGGTTCAGATTGGATATTAGGAAGAATTTTTACACTGAAAGCGTTATTAAGCATTGGAACAAGCTGCCCAGGGAAGTGGTTGAGGCACCATCACGGAATCACGGAATCATGGAATTGTTGGAGTTGGAAGGGACCTTCTAGAGTTCATCTAGTCCAACTCCCCTGCCAAAGCAGGATTGCCTATAGAACATTACTCAGGACTGCATTCAGGCAGGTCTTGAAAATCTCCATGAAGGGTACTCCACAACATACCATCCCTCAAGGTATTTAAAAGACAGGTAGACATAGTGCTTAGAGACATGGTTTAGTGACTTTTTTTTATCATAGTTAGGTTGATGTTTGGACTAGATGATCGTCAAGGTCCCTTCCAACCTAGACAATGCTATGATCTAGTTTAAAGTACTCAGCAAGTCTCCCTTGGTAGTCCAAGGAGAGTGCCTAGGAGGGCAATTGAGCCCACATTTACTGGGCATTTAGCATTGCTGAGCTGAAGAGTTCTCCCAAGAGAGCTCTCTCTCTCCACCAGCTAAAGAGGAACTAGTTAAAAATAAATCACAAACTTCTAGATGATCACACATAGGTGTGATATATCCAACCCTAATGTCATTACTTTGGATCATAGCCACAGTTTTCTCCCCTCGTGACCGCTCATGAGGTATCTAATCCTTTAGATACCCCT
Organism: Numenius arquata; assembly: GCF_964106895.1. NCBI lineage: Eukaryota > Metazoa > Chordata > Aves > Charadriiformes > Scolopacidae > Numenius > Numenius arquata. The sequence continues at coordinate 94,041,061 of NC_133576.1, read as the reverse complement.
CCGCTTATGGAGTGCCCATTCCTACAAATATACTTATGCCTTCATATCTTGCAGGATCTGAAAACCAGAAAAAATAAACAGTCCAAAACCAAGAACAGACCAGTAAGTAGATAAACCGAGTAAAGTATGAGGTTTTCACTAGTTTCTTTAAATCTTAACATTATTAATTGTTGACAAGAGTTGACCACAGAACTGTCTTGAGCTTTTTGAAACCATTTCAGGGAGGAGAATATCTACAAATGGTCCAGAGACCATGTGGCTGAAACTCAGACTGTAGGTTGTCTCAGTACAGCAAAAGGAGATGTATATAATATAAACACACGAGAAATAGGAATTCAGTAGTTGAAAGAAAATACAGACCTATATAAGCTAAAGGACATAGCAATGTTATGAGTTAGGTGGTGTGTTTATTATTTGTTTAATAAGTTGGAGTCAGGAGCCATTGCCTGGGTCTGACACACCACTGTTACAGGCAGCTTATAAGCTAGAGAAAAAGAAAATAGTCCATATCCCATAGAGCTTGTTATCTATGGTGTTTACATGATTATTTACTAATTTTTGGGAGAGGTGGCTGCCCCTGCAGAATTCTGCTCCAGAATGTTTATACACATTTTTCTTGCAAATGTTATCATGCATTTTTATGTTAACTTTTAGTTTAAGATGTAACTGAACTTTCTATATTATAGTGATTTTAGAAGAACAATTCGTGGAGGAAAAGCCCCCATACTATTCTCTTTCCTACAATTCTTCTCCTACAGAAATACAACAGTGGCTCCTTTTGAGCCACATTAACAGTTCAGAAGTTAATGTTAAATGCTATAATAAATACAGACCAACATATTTCTCAGTTACAGTCAAAATAAAGAACATACCGAAAACCATTGATGCAGGACACTCAAGATAAAGTGGTTTAAAGTGACAAAGCTTAACATTTCCTTTAACATGAATACCGCTTGCTCTCATGACTCAGCATTGCTCATCTCTGCTACTGGCAGTAGAGTGACCTAATACTTGCTTTGGTGGATCTCACATAAGTTTTGTTTTAAGATAGTGACATTTTTTTGCCATCAGGGAAGAATAGAGCAGAAGACAAGTAAAATTTAGTAGGTTTTAAATTATGGTTCAGAGATTAAAGTAATTACTTTTAAAGAGTCATAAACTGATATGTTGCTGAATTTGTCTCTTTCCTCCCTCAAGCTGTCATACCCCAGGCAACTGCCTTCACATCAGTTATATCATTACTTCTCCTCAATCCGATCAATGAGAGCATCTCCCAGGCGGGGATGCCCTCAAAATGAGGAGAGACTTTCAGGAGGGTTTCCAGTCCATTCTCCTTTTGCAGTTCTTGCTCCTGACAAGACTGTGGCTTATAATGCCATTTCACAACCAGCAGATACATATCACACTTTTTAAGCATGTTTCTCACTCACTCATGCAGGTGAATAGCTCTAAGGATGAACAAAGGGGAGGAGGATTTGACCTTTTGACCTAAGCAGCTTAGCAGGGTCATCAATTCAGTGCTGACATCTACCTGCAATCCACAGTTGAAGGTGTTGCTCTTTGGATTTTTGGTATCATATTAATGTAGGGGGAGGAGGGAAGCAAGATCTCACTGCCTACTGGTGGAAGGGGAAATCGACATATATGTACTCTTGTTATGATTCATACTTTATGTCAGAGAGGGGAATGGATCATTTTCACCTACTCAAACCATAGAGTGAGGACTGGTTGGACAGGCAAAAAGTCCTTATCCCTCCATCCTGAATCACACACACCGTGTTTTCTTATTTTGTCTCTTATTTTCTGTACAGAGATATGTCTACTCACATATGTATATATAGAAACATACACAGAGCATTACAGAAACTAAACTAATTCTGTGACATAATGAGATGTGATTCTGTGATTCTGTGTGATCCTGTGATTCTGTGTGATCCTGTGATTCTGTGTGATTCTGTGAAAACCCCCGGGAAAGTTTTTTTGTCTAGTCTGGCAATGTGATCATTCAGAGAGTACTGACTATAGCACTGGTTTACAAATTTCTGCAATATGTGAGAAAAGGGGAAGAGGTTGTGGGAAAGGTTTTCATATTTTTCAGGTGGAGGGGAAGCGTTTGCCTTGTGCATTTTTTTAAGATAATGGTGCTTGCTTCAGACTTCGTTAGATAGGCTAAAGGAGTTCTTCAGAAGTGCTTTTGGTCATCTTATTCTGATGACAACAGACTGTGCTCTAGGTACACAGGTGCAGTGCTTGTATTAGGAGAAATAGGCAACTGAAAACATACCTCATGGGTGGGGAAAGTATCTACTCATAATCTGTATCTCTAATGCTTTGCAATAAGCCATTCTTGCCATGTTTTTTCAATTGCTTACACATTTTCTTATTGTAGATTATATTTTCAAACTCTAACATTTACAGTTTCAGGGCATGTTCAAAAAGTCATCTTATTCAAAATATTAAAATATATTAAAAATATATGCACTTTACAAAATCTTCCCTCTCCTCTTTGCCTCATATCACCTTGCTAAGAATTAAAAAGACCCCTATGTCTTCAAAATTACAATTTCATACAGAACTATCTGTATCCATAGATATGAGGGGTTAATGATCCTCAGAGATCTGATTACAGGTGTGGAGTTCAAATAAAAGACCCTTTTTATGATTGCTTTAAAAAAACATCAAAATCATGTCTGTTGCATTGGCTCAGCTCATGAACCAAAAGCAAAGCAAACTAAAAGCAATAGCAGCAAAAATGACCAGCAAACATTGCTTTGGAGTGCATATAGCATGAGTTGTTAGAATTTTAAAGGAAGCCTAACACAAGGCTAGATGTATCGGGAGGGGCTCTGGGTGGTATATTAGCCTTTTCACATTCACTCCATCTATCGTATATTCCTACAGATCTTTCCTTCCCTCCCTCCAGGGTTTGCTCTTTCTCCCACTACCCTTTCCTTCCTCTTCCCCACCTCCTTCTGCCATTTATGGATTTTGATTGACAAGAATTAAATGGCACACAGCCAGCCTCTAAAGCAGCAGCTGGGGCTGGCATTCCTTCTACGTGGACATATAGGGATATCTCAAAACACATCATTCTGTGATAAATCAGCTTCCCAGCTGCCTGGTATATGACATGACTGGATAACATGTGTCTGTTTTGACCCAAAAGCTGCATTTGCAGAGACCGTATCTTCCCTTCTGCTGCCCCCAGCTCCCTCCTGCTTTTTGAGACATCTGTCTGTCTGTACTTTACGTAGGTACATGTCAGCCAGGGTGGCCTTTGGTCCTCCTGGCACATCGACCCTGGTTCTGCTGGCATCTCCCATGGGCACAGGGCGGCTGTGGCACAGAACATCTGGCCACATCTGGGACTGCAGCTCTCCAAGCATCCAGCACAGCCCTACCCTCCTGCTGTAGGTTATGAATAACCCTCAATGAAGTCCATGGGAGTTACTCACATCCCAGGAGGAGGAAACAGGGCCAAACCTCTCTAAAACGACCAGAGAGAGCCCAGTAAATTTCCAGAAACCGTAGGCAGATAGGCACGGCAGGGAGAAAGAGTATCGTGCATGTGCACCCTGGCTGGTACAAACAGAGTACCGTTCCATTGTTCCAAGGTTATAACAACCAGTGCAGTTTGATCATTTAAACAAACAAACAAAAAAAAGAAACAAAAAACCCCCAACCCAACCCAAAACCAAATACCCTCCCTTCCCCAAAAAAAAACCAAAAAAAAAATTAAGGTCCTCTTTTGTTTTTGTAAAGGCCAGGGTTACTCTTACAAAAGATTTGGACCTCGTCAGCAGGCTTTCTGAGACATACAGCTGGGCTTTGGGGGTAGCACAAGAAATGCTGCTGAAGCTTAGAAGAAAAGCAAGAATAATAGTTGTGCTAATCGTTGTTTTACTGATAAAACACACTGATTTCACATATTTTTTAAACCGCTTTTTCCATCTCTTGTACAATAACTGTATCTCTATGAAGTACTAGAATGTATATCCTATGCCATCAAGTGCTGTTTAATGATTTCAAATCCACTCCCACCTCTGTGAGAATTTGGGGGATAGAAATAGTGCATAGATGGTTAAAGGGTTTCCTTGGCTTCCCAGACAAACACACACACACTTTCAAGACACATAAGTCTGTCAGTAAATTTTCAACTTATTCATTTTCTGCGAGTTTAATTTTTGCTTACATGTATTTTAGATAAGTCATCTGTCTTAAAAGAATGCTAGTGAAATTGTTTTGGTAGATAGCTAAGGCAAGGATTCTTTGAAAAGAGCTCATCTAGTGAGTGTTTTGGGTTAAATCTTTCAGGTATTTGGCTATAGTCTTTTACAAACTACTGTATTCACTGAGTCGTGCAGCCTGGAAGTCCATTGCACCTTCAGGAAAGAAACCTGTGGTGAATGGGAATTCACTGTCAGGAAGGTGCTGCTCCAGCCCAGTGGCAAATCTGATCCACACATTAGGGAGGCTGGGACTGTATCTTTGATACTTTCACAGAGGAATTTGCTTTACAGAAGTGGCACAGCTCAGAGTGTCTAGGAGTGGAGTAAGAAAATCTCTGCCCACTGAAAGCCAGGGAAAGCCAGCCAGGTTTAGCTATCACCTTCAGATTGGTGAGGATGCTATCCTGCGTGTCTTAACTGCACTCAAGGGCACTCAGTGAATTGCTGTCAATCATTTTCAAAAGATTAATGGTAAGCATATTTTTGTCTTGGTTTTGTAAAGCGCAGGGAGATGTGTATGGCTTGTGACTCCACCATACGTGTGTGTCACATTCATCAAAAGCAGCATCTGGGTTTAAATGGTCAGGAAGAAAATCAAATCTGCTGTCAGAGCCTGGAGGTCCTTGCAAGAGCTTATGGAAATCAAATTAGTTTTATTGAATGCCCATTCCAAATAATCTATTCATTTTGCAACTTTCAGTTTTAAAACCACCACACAGCTGGAGGGCCAGATTCACTGGTATGCTTTGGCTGCGCTGCACTACTTTGGTGATGTAAAGCATCTGTAAACTCGAATTAACTGGGCTCGTTGGGGTTGGCTCCCTGTCGGGTTTACAGCTGCTTCACATTGCCAGAGCAGCGCAGAAAGTTGAAGTAAACTGGTGTATCCATTCTCACAGGTGTGAGGGACAGGACAGTACATGAGGCAGTCGAGAATCAGGGCCACTGGTGGTAAACAAACATGTTTCTAGTGCGAAAGAATAATTATAGAAGGGTGGTGTAAGGAAAAATTATCTTTGCTGCGTGCAATTTTAGGGAAGGGAAATCAAGTGAGTAAAACTTCTCTGAGTATTTTTACACTTTCGGACACAATCACAGACACAGTTTCCTGTATACTGGCATGCACTCTGCTGCTACGTAGCGAATTTGAAGCAAAAATGGTGGATTGTGATAGGAAATAGCATCAGTGTGTGTTAATGGCATTGTTTTAACTCTTGGCTGCATCTAAGAGCAGTTCCTAAGGAATTTTTAATATCTCTGTTGTTCCCACGAATGTCTTGTTAGTAGGTCTGTATGTTTTATGAATAGAGACAAGCAGAACAAATGTCTGCTGACAGACAAGGACAGAAGGTGAATGTGGGGAAAAGTCACGTGCCGTTCCATGGCAAAGGACAAGCATGTTGGTACACGCATTAAAAATGAAGTAGCGGTGCACTGTGTGGGTATATATTTTTTAGTTTAACTGTGAGGACATGTTTCAAACTGTGGCATACTCTACTTGGTTTTCTTTTTATGCCCGGTAGCTGCTGCTTCATAAATAGCTCCTGACCTTAGTAAAATTTAGTTGCAGTCTTCTCACTGCAGGCATTAGGTCACTCATTGTTAATGAGTGTATTAGATAATAGATGTTAACTCCAGCACATTGCAGCGTTTCAGCAGAGTGCATTCCCTAGCAATGAACACAAAGTGTCACTGTGACCACACACTAATAATTCCAAGAAATATAGAAACTTTTGCCTAATTTTAAATTTATTTACTTGTCATGTGTGTGATCGTTTGGAACTTCTAGCTTTAATTATCTTTGCTCCAAGTTGAGCCAGTTTGGAATTCTAATTATCTTCATTCTTACAATTCATATCTCTGAGGTCTTAGTGTACTTTGGAGCTGAACTCGGGGCTGTACATAATCAAGGCAGAAAAGAGGTAGGTGGCAATATTGTACATTTCAATTGCCCTGTCTGATGTGCCCCTTTTGTAGAATAATGAACATTGGAGGAACAAATTGGTCTGTCAGAGTCAATAACAACCCAATGCCCTGAGCTGCTGGTCACTAATGCTTCCTGTACTTAATCAATGTGCTGCCGGAGATGTTCTGCTCAAAACAGTTAAAGATGAGGAGCAGCAGCAGCAACATATTTTGCAGCAGGACTGGGAGAGTGAGGGAGAGCATCCACAGGGTTGGAGTTTCCTTGTTTCAGTGAAGCAACAAGCAAAAGAAAAAACAAAGTGCTTAAAGGAAAACCCTGCAAAGAAACAAAGGCTCCCACTGTGTCCTGTTGGTAGAAGGGGAAGAGGAGGCCAGTTCTTTCCTCTAAAATGTTTCATTGAAATGAGTAAGCAGAAGATGATTTCTGCAAGAAGGCATAGCATGAAAAAGGACATTTTAGATCCCCACAAACAAACTCAAACCATTAGAATAACCAAGGTGAGAGGTAAGAAGTTGAGAATAATCAAATTTTTGACCTCCAGCTGTGATCAGAAAGCCTGTTTTACCAAAAGCAATTTGTGCTGGTAACAATGTTCAAGGTAGCAAATCATCATTTTAACCAATCTCTGTAAGTAAAGCAAAACAAATAGGGAAAGTTTTGTAATAACATAGCTTTTTCAGTCATGCGCATAAGTAGCTTTTGAAACAATTAAGTGAGCAAACAGAAAACAGTGTCTGAGCAGAAAAAGGATAACAGGTGTTTTATGCCTAACACACTAGATGGGCAATTTGTTCAGTGGGTCTTGCTGGCATAAATCAGGACAGCTGAAGTGTACTTAGGAGTGTGTACTCAGGAAAAACAGAAGATAACAAGAATAGATAAATGAAATACCATAGTTTTTCTTACTGAAAATCAGAGCTCAAAGAAACAACTTAGGCCTGTGTGTTACTCTCCAGAAATACAGTCTTAATGGTCAGACCAGACTATTAAGAAAGTTATTTTCCACTCTGCAGCTTGCCTGGACAGCATATTGAGGACTTCTAGATCTTTCAGCAAAATGACAATACAAGTGTCTACATAGACTTCTTCCTAGGAGGCAGAAAGCATCTTTGGACAAACTGTACTTTGAATTGCTTAAGTGAAAGTGGGAAAAAATAAACTTATCAAAAAACTGCGATAGACTGATCCTTTTCTTGAAAGCCTAGCAACAATGAGAAACAAAAAGGGTTGGAACATGGGAAGCTTCAACTGGACTTAGCATTCATAGAGAACCTCATGAAGATATTCAAGGTGACACTGAGTTACCTAACTTTGTTTGTCTGAAGGTCAGTTGTCTCTAGTCTATGCTAGACACTTACGCACTCAAAAGTTGGTTGAAATAAATAGACATTTCCTAAGGTTAGTTCATCCCTGGTAATTTATATAGATTTTGTAGGATGGAAGGTAGTTATCTTTCTCTACTGACAGCCAAAGTTAGGTCAACTGAATTGCACCTTTTCTCAATATTCAGGGAGTTCCTCTCTGATTTTTTCTACTTTTACTTTGATTCAGCTTTTTCTTATCAGATAAATTTTATTGATAAGGATGACAGTTGATAATTTTCAGAAAAAGTCTAATGCTTCAGAAAGCAAAGAATGAAGTTGGATAAATAATCCTTTATATGCTGATCATTTTTTTAAACTGGGAAGTAGTTTTTATGAACATTTTGTTTCATTAGAGCAGGATTGGGAGAGTGAATGAGAGGATTAGCTTCATGGGGTCATAATGTTTGACAGATATTTTGTTTTCAGAATAAAATATTTATCCTATTAAAAAAAAAGAAAAGTTGGGACAAGAACAGATTCTAAAATTACTCACTTAAAACAGTTTCCCTTCCAACAAATTTAAAGCATAGGAGTATAGAAGTTCTTGTGAAAGATTTACAAATTCAGCTCTAAATGTATCCCTTTATAAAAAAGCTGAGAAAGAAATGTGTATTTTTAACAACCATTCCTTTAGGATGCTCATTGTTAGTTGGTTTGATAAACAAATAAGAAATGATCCAAGCTAACCCAGTAAATTGGGAAATACTAAGGCCAAACTCCTCTTCACCCTGGAGAATCATAGAGTTATTCACAATTATTATGCCAACTTACGTACCTCTGAACAAACATTAAAATCCAATTCTTTCATCAGCTCTGGAACAGCAGCAGCTACAACTGACACAAGAGCAGAAAGAACTGTTGCAGATTCCCAGGACAGAGAATGAAATTAAGGAAATGGTATTTGTGTTGGAAAGCGGGAAAGCCTACGCCCCCAATGGATTTGCTGTAGAATTTTTAAATACATTTGAAAGTGAAATCATATCAGGCTTACAGGACTATGTCACCAAGCTTTTGAGAGAGGATCGCTCCCAGACTCCCATAGGGAAGCAACCGTCTTTCTGCTTCTCAAACCGGATTATGATCCTCTGGAGGGGATATCCTTTCGATAATTAAGGTTACAATCACAGTCCCATTTAACGGCTGATTTTGATCTTCCATATGAAACTTCTATATGACTGCTCAATAAAGTCACACAAAGTAACCAGAGAATCTACTCCAATTTTACATAGATATACATTAATAACTCATATTTCTAGCCACGGTTACAAAACCACAGATAAGCACAAATTTTTCTGCCACAAATGAATAATACAATTTTCTCTTAAACTGTCTAAAAGCATTATTCTCAAGAAACAAGTATCTTATATTGCCAGATACTGTCCCATGAAAAGAAGGAGCAAAGGCATTTTGGATTAGTTATAATAGGTTTAACTTTTAAAAAACATCCTGTCCAACTGAAAAAAAAAAAAAAGCAACCCAGAGAAATTACATTTAGCCATGCTAAATGTTGCCCCACTAGCTTGAGCAATGATAATGGAAAGGTAGAATTTACACTCTGTATTAACTTGGGTAAAATGAGCAGCGAGCAGAACTGCTCATATCCAGTAATTCTTCTTAGCCATTTCAAAAATCAAGCAGAACAATATGCCTCAAAACTATAGTCACTTGATAAAAAAGAACAAGATTTAACAGTTTCTTTCTAATAATTATGGACTGCACCTCAGGCTGACAAACCTCATACACAGTCCCATCTTCATGTGAGTCAATGGAACTGCCTCCTATTTTTGGTGGCTATAAGAAAAAAGTACAGGACCTCACATCTTTCTCTCAAGCATAAGAATTTACTGGTGCCATAGAAACACATGTGTGAACAGGAAGGATTTTTTGAGAATTTACCAAAGACCATCCTGCCAGCATGTGGCATAATGTCCTCAAGCATTTTAAAGCAGGCCAGAGAGTATCTCCTATTTGTCCACTTATTAACAGCCCTCTTCTCCCTGAGGCCCTTGGAGGCAACCTCTATTAATTGTGGAATGATTTTGACATGATGACTCTCAAGGATATTTGTAATGAAAGAATATTTAGGCCCTTTGAGAGATTAGTGCAATATAAGCCATACACCAAAACAACAAGTTTATAGATATTTACAAATAAGACATTATCTGTGGGAGATAAATTGAGGAATTTTTGTACCCCTGAGTTCATTCCCTTCAAATACTAGCTTTTAATTATGGATAAAGACCATGAAAAGAATCTGCACTTGATATCTTTTTAGGATGAATAAATTCAGGGGAGATAAAAGCTGCGATCAAGTGCAAAAACGATCTGGATGAAGAATTCTCTGATGAAGAATGGATTGAGATATGTAATCAAACAAAACCAATCTCCATTAGTGTAAGACACCAAATGTTTATATTTAATGTTATTCATAGAATATGTATGACTACAGAAAGTATGCGCAAAGTAAATAGTGACAGTGATGATATATGTATAAAACGTGATTTTGAAAAGCAGTCTCAGCATGTGTGATAGGACTCAAAACATTCAGCGACTCTGGCACAAGGTTGCAGAATTTGTCAGGGCCATTCTAAAAATTTTTAAGTTTCTTACATTAGTATCATCTACCTGACCTCTTTTTAGACAGATGTAATAGAGAAGCTGATCTATGAAGGACTACATTACCATCCATGTCTATAACGAGAAAAGAAAAATACCTGTCAAATAAAATATACAAATACATAATTTGAGGTAGCTTTTTTGTGAAAATGCTTTTTAGATCTAGCCCTATGGCTTTTCTTTATACAAAACTCCATTTGCTGTATTTTCACCTAAAAAAAGTCTTGGTCTTCATTGTTCCAGACATGCAGAAATAATGACAATGATGTGAGGGATGTGGTTTAATTTGTCTGCGACTTTATTAACTGAACTCACCTGGGAATCATTCAGCAATAACATACGCAGTGCAGATCATCATTTCTTCTTCACTTGTTTCCACATATTTGGGGAGAGCTGTCACTCATAGCTGGGACCCCACTGCCCTCCCCTGCGAGGAAGGTTAAGAGGCTGCAAAGAGGGTGCTGCCTATTTGCTGCAAGAGCCTCTTTTCTTTTGCCTCTTTAGCAAGCGACTGCTCTTTGATTTGCTTCTCACTCTGGTTTATCAAGGAAGCAGATGCCCTGGGGAACAAACACAGGCAATGGTCACCTGCCACCAGGAAACACCAGTGATTAGCTGGGCTGCTCTGTCCAGGTTCCCAGATAGCTAGCTAATCATTCTCACATCAGCCAGAAATATACGCAAGCAGGTGGAGCCCTCTCCCCTGGATGGCTTATGTAACTCATAGATTGCTCTTAGGAGTTTGTTCTTAGCAGTGCGTAAGAGCCCTTCCCATCCCTGAACACATCCAGCCTCTTCACAGCTCGTGGGTCTTCTGGTCTTGTTCACCTCTTCAGACCTCTTGGTCTGATAGCACACCTCCCCTGCCACTCTGGTGGCACCGTCACTCACAGCACTGCCTTTCAGCTTCTTTCTCCCTTTCCCCATCCGTTCTTATACGAAGTGCACTGGAAACAGCTCCTGGCATACAAACCTCCTTTCAGGGGAATCCTATTGAGCTGGTTAATGGATTATCCAACATTCAAGACCCACCTCCCATCACTTAATTTGTCTTTAATAATAAATAAGTTCTAGCCAGGAATGAGGAGTCTGCTCTATCCCCAGCTGTCTTAGTCAATGCCTGAAATCTTGCCAGTTTATTAAGAATGAGCAGAAATACCTGCTCTGTCTCTAAACCACACAAAGTAGTTGAAGGATGAGAGTGAAGGGAGAGCAAGGGCTCCCTATTCCTTTCATTCACAGCTCTCCCAACTGGCAGTTGGGTTGTATAAGTTGGGTTGTATATGTTCTTAAATCTGGAAATTAAATTTTATTTCCTGGAAATTAATTTTATTTCCTGGAAATAAAAATAGGCTAAAGTATCTACTAGAAAGATTGGTATTAACAAGAGTAATTCCCAGGTCACTTTTACCCAGTATCTCATAGGGAAAGGATTAAGAGCACCCCTTTAAACCCGAAGTCATGGGTCTATAACATGGACTCGTGACGAAAAAATTTTGACCTCTGCTGCATTCACACAGGGTGCCTCAGCTTACCAGGTGCTGCCTGAGGCCTTAGCCACAGCTGCACTGGCATTCCGCTTCTTTCAGTTTTAGTGCCCAGCTTCGACAGAGAGCTTAGCGGGATCGTTTTCTTCTCCCAGGGATCAATTCATACGTCTAACCATAGATGTCTATTACCATTTGAGATGTTCTGTGGCATTGTTCCTGCTGCTGCAGAAAGGCAAAGGACTTTTGTGCCATATCTGTGAACTCTAAGAGGATTTATCCAATACCCTGGGTGTCTCAAATGTACTAGATAACTCTATAGCCAGCTGAAACAAGGCTCTGCTGTCATCAAGCCCCTAAATTTTAACAGCTGAATTATCTTCAGCTCTTTTGGATCTTCATCATTTCTTTGTACAACTGCAACTTGGTTTCTCCAAGAGTGGATTTCTCTTTATAGAGGTTTGGGTAAGTTTCTTCCCACTTTGCCAGTAACATTTTTGCAAAAAAAGCATCTCTTGCTTGATCCCCAGCTCACACAAAGGCAGGCTACCACCTATGGGGATGCACATCTTGCTACACAACCATTCCACGTAAGAAAAGGTCTCTCAGTCCTCTGTCTCTAGTTGGTTCCTAATTACTGAAGCTGCAACTTTTTATTATCCAAGCTTCCTTTTGCTGCTTTCATCCCAGCTTCTCTTGCCATTGTCTTGTCAGCTGCCATGGGGCTACTCCCCAGAAGCTGGTCAGTCCCAGGATTTTCTTCGTCTGCTTCAGACATGCTATTATTCCTGCACCCGGTTTCCTGCACACATACCTTCTGGCTCTGAGCACAGTGAACAAAGGAAAATGCTCAGCTGACCTATCAGCCATGCCGCTTCAGTTCCTACTTGCCCACTTCCAAGAAAATTCCCACTATATTTCCTCTTTGAGTCCTACTGCCACTGGGCCACAGTCGCCAATTCCCTCACAGTTGCCAAACCCACAAGGGATTTCAGCCAGCTCCCCAGCTTCTCTTGTAGGGGACCCTGAAGCCTGATACAAGAAGCATTTACATCCATATGCAGTTAGCAGGTTCCTCTGCTGCCTCCTTGTAGGCAGTTCTGTTTGCTTTCTCCCAGGTGCACTGAGCACACCGATTGTTTACCCTCTTCTCCTCCTCTTTTACCTATTCCCCCAGTCAGACCTCAGCTCAGGCAATATATGCCTTTCTTTCCAGTCTTTCAGACAAACCCTCTCCCTCCACACCATTCTTGCTCCCACTGAAGCTGACTGGAGACTGGCCATTTATCCAAGCCAACAGGGAATGTGAAAAACAAGAACAAAGCCTAATGAAGCTTGGAGCGAACAACCATGTTGTGCCTAATTGCATTCAGGATTTTTCAAGCATTTTTCCCTCCATAACTCGCATTGCAACAGCAAATTCATTGGAGGTATGCTCTGCTGACTGATGTACCGGTTACAGCTTACACGTAGGTTTCCATCTAGTGCTGCCCTCTGACCTGGACGTTTGTGATAGAGAGAGCAGAGACACACGTTGGCTTAACAACAGCCAGCTTCAAAGCTCATTGAAATGGGAAACTTTCTACTGATGCCTGTGGAGTTTGGATGAAGTCCCAGAGCAGACATTTACAATTGACATAGCTTTGCTCACAATTTACTCTACTCCTTGGTAGGGGCTTGAGATCTTTCTTTCCCTGAAATACTGTGGGGGAAGGTGGTTTGCTTCCTCCTCTGAGATCTTTAGCTCTGTTTAACTTAAAGATTGGCTAGACATCTGCCAGCACAAAAATATGACTAAAATGCTACACTCGTCTATCAAAAATACCAGAGAGCTCTGAAGAAATGCTTGGGGGCTGCCAATATCTATTTATGTTGGAGATGCCCATGGCATTCATAATGTACAATAAATAAGAGCAATCATTCCAAAACACTATAATAAAATGTTCACAACTTAAAAGTAAATAGTATGCAAAATGATCTGCTGCATTATTACTCCCATGCAAAGATATTCATAATTGGTACCATAATGAAAAAGTCTTTATTAAATATATAATGGCTTTTAATAAGATGACCCTCCAAATACAAAATGTTTGTGTTGATCTACTTGAATTGTTTTGCTGGGAAATAAAAGTGTTGAGAACTCATTTCTAAAGGATGATAAATAGGAGGCAGCTACCCCCTCTTTTTTTATTTTATTTTTAAATAACGCTTAATTCCTGGTACATGAGTTAAACAGATAAGGCTGCCAGCAGCTGCTCCCCACCAAAACACTTCACAGTTACATGATAAAATGTAGATGATAACATTGCAGTGCTGTAAAACAAGGTTGTAGAAACGTGGACATGTACTGATGACAAATTTGCCTTTAAATCTTCTTTGCTAATATTTATAGGCATGAAATCTTAAAGCACCTTTAATGTGCCTATAATCCTGCCCATTTGACAGCTTTTACATAATTTTCTAGGGAAAGGTGACCCGATCATCCCAGGCTGTTGACAGTGCAGCTGAAATGGCCCTCCAATAAATGAAGCAGGATTATCCAGACACTATGGCAAACAACAGCTCATAATATGCATCAAGAAATTTCCATAGCACATCGGATCTTTGTCTTCAATGACACATGGATCATGACGGGATTTCAAGAACACATTTCCCTAGACACTTGATAAGTTTTAACGTAAAAGTATAGCATGAAAGACTCCCTTCAGATAGGTTCTGTTTTCCATATTAGAAAGAAATTGCTTTCAATCTGGAAAACTAGAGGCATAGTTTTAAACTGAATTATCATGTTGACTTACACTGCGTAGTGTAGCTGTGTTCCCTGACACTTTGAATGCATTTATGAGTTTATTCAGCTAAAATTATAAAACATTACAAGAAAAAAAAATTTGCTGTGCTGAAAGTCACTATTGACAATAAACAAGTCTTGATGAAGGCTGTGATAAAACTATGCAGAAGTTTTGCTGAATCTCTTATGCTTCACTATAAAAACACACAAAATGCTAGCTATATGCCTCCTAGGTTTACATGATAATGTCAAGAAAAGGTTTTGATGCCTGCTGCCAATTCATATCAAAGGTATCATGTGCTATAAATTTAGTTTATGTTGGGGTAATTATCAGTGGCACGGCCAGATTGTATTAATACTTCTGTTCCTATTGCTTAGCACAGGTACATAACAATTTGAATGCCACAAAATATCAATACTGATGTTTTATGGCATCATGCCAGAGAAGCCTGGGGACAAGCAAGGTAGAATTGGTTGACAGTTTTTGTTTGAGTGTGGAGTTTGTTTGGTCTCATAAGACATTTATGAGGTCAATTGGATGTCATTTAAAATATCAGGAGAGAAACATATTTAAACTACGCACCATGTCCCACTAGGAACACTGAACTCTGTGAACACATACTAAAAAGGCATTGTGAGTGCTGTATAGATAAGAAAGAAAAGAAGACTGGGCTGAGGGTGACAAGAAAGGGATCTTCCCCAGAGTAATAACTGCCCCTTTGCCACTCTCACAAAAAAGAAATTAGGCAAAAAGAAAAACAAAACCACATGCACACACACAAAAAGCTTTGAAACCAACAAACATTAATTTTCACTTAAAGTAAGGCTTGCACTGATTATAGAGATGCTTACCCAAGACATAACAGGGGACTAAGGCAATGAAGCACCTAGGAAAAAGTCTTAGTATCTGTTTTCCAGGCTGTTTCTTGGCATAGGAATAGCAATGATCAGTGATTAAGTGGAAAAAATAAAACAACAGAATATTCCTGTACTGAGCAATGACATCATTAGACCACCAGTTAGTAGATCAGAATGTTCTGTCATTAACCTGATGTTTGCCTTCATGGAAAAAGTATTTTATTCTTCAGTGCGTCAGTTTCTTCATCTGTTAAAAATGAAGTTGAGCAGTACTTAGGTTCATTGTGAGTACTTTGACAATTTAGGGTTCATAAGAGGTCAGATGAGCCAAATATCGTAACATATAATAAACAATTAGCATTCACTGTTATAAAGAGAGAGCAATCAGATTCTACTGCTGATTTTTAAAAGATCATAGAATCATAGGATGGTTTGGGCTGGAAGGGACCTTTAAATATCATGTAGTTCACCCCTTGGCCATGGGCAGGGACATTTTTCACTAAGTAAGGTTGCTCAAAACCCCATCCAACCTGACCTTGAATATTTCCAATGATGAGGTATCCACAGCTTCTTTGGGCAACCTGTTCCAATGTCCTAGCACCCTTATAAAAGTTATTCAAGGTTTGTAGTTTTTGGTTTTCCTTTGGTTTTTGGGTTTTTTTGATTAAACATGCTTAATAACTTGCTACCTCCCTTGGGTTGAACTCTTAAAATCAGTACCACATGGATTAACAGAAAACAAAATCACCACATATAAATTGCTCGTTTTTACATGTGATTTATACAGGATTTGTAGCTTTCCTCCTGACAAAAGGCTCAATGCATTATGGCTGATGAACTAACAGTCACCTTATCTGCCTACTTTCTTTACTGCCTTCCCTACTGGTGATTTCAACCAATACTTTTTTTAAAATTCTTCAAATATTAATACTGTGTTTTTCTGCAGTACTTTATATAACATATATCACGTGTTAATGAGATTTCAGCCTGATAGTTTGGACACTACTTCAGGGGATCTGGAACTCAGATGAGGCAAACCCAGAATTACTTGAGTGTTGAGGTGTTTAGGTGGAAAGACTCCCTAGCATCAACAGAAGAAGGGGACTCGGAGTTTGGAGCACAGGACTATCTTTCTGTTCTGCAGCCTGGGAAGAATGTGCCCCTTGACTGGATTTATCATTCCTAAACAAGGCATCTTTACAAGTTAGACCGCCCATGTAAGCTCATCACTTCTGTCTTCTTCCACAAAAGGAGACAGGTTTCTCTGTAGAATATTCCAAGATTCCAAGACATCCATTTTTGATGCTTATGCTATGGCAAGATGAATTCCACTCTGAACATCAAGGACAGGCTGTAACCATGCACAGGTGCAGGCTACATCTACCACGAATGTTCACAGTACCTAACACGAGAGCTCTGGTCCCTTCTACATCATGCAGAGATGCTGCTGCAATGGAGATACTGAAGTCCTGAAAGTGCTAAGATCAGACTCCAGTGTGTTGGTGGATTTTGTATCTGCAGGTCCTCTGAGCAATCGGAAGATGATAATTTTTGATTGTGTTAATAAAGGCACTTTATTCTTTGAAGCTGCCTAAGAAATGTTTGTAGGGCAGAATGAAATTTACCGAGACTCCAAGGCTAACATCCCTAATCTTGAAAAAACAGATGATATCGCATATTTATTTAATAGCCCTTTCATCACTTTAGTGATGATACTGTGAAACAAAAAGGCTGGAGAAGACGTCACAGTGCAAAAATAATTATAATTAGGAATTGAAGGGTAGTAAATAAATCATCTTCTATATTGCTTTCTTCTCTTCTTTTTTATTTTGGGTATATTTTCACACACTGGTTCCAGGATTCATTTGCATTCCAAGTATTCTTATTAAAGCAGTAACATTTATTCTACAATATCTACAAGAGTTTCTATTTTTAAAATTCTATTTCAAGGCATGAGCTTGGCATATAAAGTCAAATCCCGGGAGTGAGTCCTTTCTTTTTCCTTTAAAAAATAATAGAAAGAAAAAATCCATCTGAAGAGTTTTAGGTTACATAAGGGGAAAAACAGAAGATGGTACTTTCATCTACTTCCTCCCATTTTCTTCCCCATTCTGTAACACAATATCTGCATAAATGAAAATGAAAAAAATAAAAAAGACGAAAGATGAAAGCTTCCTCCTTTTTCCCCACAATTCTAGACATTTTAAGTATATATAAATATATATGTATATAACAATGAACATAAGAAAATTCAATATATCCAACATAATGACTTGCACTGTGTAAACCTCATGCACATAAGTAACATAGCACTGACCTGATATATAATAATGGTGCCAGTTAAACCATGATAGTCTATTTGATGAAAGCTATGTATGTTGGAAAGAAATCTTGTCCATTAATGTTCAGAAGTGTTGCTCTTTGTAGCAGTAAGTTATATCACAACATAAATACACTTCTACCAAACAGGAACTGCATTTAAAAATCCTGCACATTCAGATTTACTTGTTAGAATATGACTCCATTGTAAATGAATTTCCCTCTGAAGTTAAAAACTTATATGATATTTTCAAGTATTTAAGGGAATTTTATCTTTTTATACAGTCTGGAGTAATTTTACTAAAAATATATCACATTATTTTGGAATATAGCAATTTAGTCAGGCATATAATCCCCCATACAATCAGAAAAGGAGGAACAGGTGAGCAGAAGTTGTCACTATTTGTGCTATGAGACGCAAGAGAAAATTCCAGAGTGTCCATACAGATTCAGCTGGTTTTCCAAACTGAACCTCCCCTGGTGCAACTAGAGGCTATTTCCTCTTGTCCTATCGCCTGGGACTTGGGAGAAGAGACAGACCCCTGCCTCTTTACAACCTCCTTTCAGGTAGCTGTAGAGAGTGAGAAGGTTTCCCCTCAGCCTCCTTTTGTCTAGGCTGAACAACCCCAGCTCCCTCAGCCTCTCCTCATAAGACTTATTCTGTAGACCCCTCACCAGCTTCATTGCCTATGAAGTACTAATGAAGTACTTCGTAACCAACAAGAAAACACGTTTTCCAGAAAACTGTAAAACTGGGAAGTATTATCTTATTTAAATAATAATAATAAAAAAAAAGTGGACAACTGGAGTTCAAAGAGATTAAGTACCTACATTTCTGAGGTACTATCTTCTATTCACATTGGCTTCATCCCGAGATTCTGGTCCTCAACCAGCTCTTCAGGTTAGATCCTATCAAATGAGTTGTCCCAGACTGCTGTGAAGGTCTCTAGCGAAGGTTGAATGAGAAGCCAGATTTACACAGGTTTTGTTGAATGATTTAGTAGAAGAGAATTTGTCACTATGCAGAGTCTTTTTTCAAGACTTTGGGGTTATTTTCAGGAAGAACCTCATGCATTACCATGAAACAGTATATATAATGGCATGCATGTGAGTGAAAAATTGTATTTCAATATAGGTAAGTTTCTTCAAATTTTAATCAGGTAGATTCTTAAAAAATATTAAACTCACTTATACTTACCATATTTTGGTTTATTTCTTAGGGAAAACAGGATGGAACTGAACTCTGCTTTCAGCCAAGTACATAAATATATATTAAATTACAGAAACTACGTAGCAGGGCCAGAGCTTAACTCTATGACGAATTTCCACTGTCAATACAAATGTAGCTACATCTATGAGACATTGTTTTCAGTTTAAATATTTTCTTCATTAAAAAAGTGAAACCTCCTGTTTTATTTCATATTCAGGTGATAATCTGCATCTAATTTTATTACACTTAAAATAAACCTGAGAGATTGTCGTTCAAAGCATAAGCTTGGATGAAAATTAAATGCAAATAACAGTCTATATTGATTTATGGTCTGCACAATTTTCCTGGGGTTTTAGTAATATTTTTATTCATTCATAAGTAAGCATAAATTATTTTATTTTAAAAGGTAGTGTAGTGCCAACCAGTTTGTAACAGATAACAGGCTACTGTAATTTTTTATTTTGTCTTTAGCATTATATTTTTCTTATAATTTTATTTCTTTTACACAAGAAACGTAACTACAGAAAAAGCCTATCTAGCAATTAATGATTACATTTATATTCACTTTGAGTCCTGAGTAGGTCATTTGCCCTATGTGTTTAACGAAGGCATCATAATTACTGTGAGTTTTAAATCTGAAGAGCAGTGTCTGTTTCAGATTGCAGACTGTCCAGAATGGCCAAGTTTTGTCTGTACAATGAAAATACAGAAGTGATACATAACACAACATTTTTTGGTAGAATACAACTGGGGGATTGTTCTGACCTTCCTAGAGGATTGGCATCTGCTATTGTGCTGGTTGCCACAGGCTCCCTTCAGAATTAATGAGAGAAATAAGCATTTCGTGGGAGGAATTTATTCAACCAGATATAGTCACCTACGTCAGGATGGGTCATATCATAACCATGACCTGTACCAACTGTGTTGAGTAGAGCTCCTTTGGTTACTTCCAGTCAGAGAACTGCTCCTTTCTAGGAGCACAGGTTAGATATTGTGATTACTTCTCCCACAAGGAGAAGATCTGGTAATCCTGGAGAGCAGTCAGAAAGAATCTCTGAAGGCCAGCACGAGCCCAGGGGCAAAAAACGTCTTCTTCATCAAACTTCTTTACCAGGCAGCTGTCATGGCATTGCCTTCATGCCAGACATGCTTCTTGGGGTGTCCTGTGCTGCTGCTACACGGAGCAGGGGCTGCAGGAGTACTCAGGGCCATGCAGCCTGGTTCCTCTCAAAGCAACTGGAGAAGAACCAAGGGACACGGCATGCTCCTGCCCTGTAATGCAGGCAACTGCAAATATGCCCCTGCTGTTTTTTTGTCTGTACAAGTGAGTGTTCCAAGTTGTAGAGGAGTCTAGGTACTTTTAATCCAGCTCGGTCCCAAACAGAATGAAAAGACAGGAATTTTGCTACTACTAGTTCTTTTAGCTGTGAACCTCTGCCAATCAGACTTACTGTTCTGTACAAGTACTGAAAAGACTGAGCTCTCACTTTTTGCCCTTAATTTTGCCTTGATTTCCAATTAACATGGGCAAGAACAGCATCCAAAATCTTGACCTATGAGTTTGTAAGATTGCCATTTCCAGAGGCTTGTTCTGAAAAATAAATGGTGTTGCCAACGGCAATGTGCTGCTGAAAAGTGAGAGAGTCTGTTAAATCAGTTCGAAGGATATTGCTAATTTTAACTACATGTCATAGCCTTCTGTAAGTTAGTTAGTACAACAACCACTTCAGATATCAGAAAACGTAGGAAACTGTTTAAACAAATCCCTTTGGAAATGTGGTACCAGGCTGAACGGCAGCAGAAACAGCAGTGAGAAACTGCTTGTGTCCAGTACCATGCTCAAATCCCTAGATTCTGATTCCTTTTCTTACATTTCTTTTCATGCACTGGGAAGCTATGTTCCCAAGGGATATAGTAACTGGCTCTTTCAGGAGCTACCTGAAATTAACTGGGTAATTTAAAGTTACCATTGAGCCTTCCTTTACAGTCGGCAGAAATGGAAAACACCAACCTATCTACCCAACTTCAATACCCATCCTAGGGTGGGATGAATCACACTCTGGTTATGCCTCTCCCTCTGCTGGTTAGAGACTGATCCTTGGAGAACGTTTGAAACAAAAGCCCTGACTTTTACATAGCTAATTTTCAGTAAATTACATCCCACTCTTGCTTTAATTGTCCTCCCAGCTGCAGGGAAAATGGAAAGTGAAAAGGTGGTTCTGATGTAAACAGGATCAAGTATACATCCTATAAAAATACCCAGATGCAGCAAGGGCAGCAAAAGTTTTTGGAGCACTGCAGCTCAATTTGCTAACTCTGTATTTAGTGCTACAAGTGTTAATCTTACCTTGCTAAAAGAGTGCAAAGCCAGTTACAATGGCCATGAAGCAGAGGCGCACAGGGCTATTTTTTTTTCAAGGAATCCATGAAATTTTTGTTACTACAATTCCATTCATTTCAATGACTTCAAAACATCTGAGGCTGTCTGCGTTTCACCAGCTTCAAAATAAAAGTGAAAAGGCAATGTGGACATCACTCTCCAAAAAATATCCATAAATCATGAAGTGTAAGAAATGCTGCTGCTAACCTTAGGGAGACACCTTTGTTTCTTTCTTTTACCTTCTAATGTGTAGATTTTGCTATAGCTTGCAATGATTTTTTTTTTCCTACATACTGAACTATATCCTCCAACTCCTTCAGATCTGGCTGGCCCACAAGCCAGCTGTACAGCTGAGTATGAATTTGCTCTCTGATCTTCTCCTCTCCTTTGCTTGAACCTGATCTTTGCTTCGTATTGTATTTGCCCGACTTAAATTGTAACCTTTCGGGAGCAGTGAGTGTTTTGTTATGCCTATGCAAAGCATGTGTGGATTATACCAACAGCACAATTCTGCATTCTGAGTTCAAGAATACCTTGTTGAGAACATGTTTTTTTAACGAGGCATAAAATATTAGTTTTAAGCAATGTCACTCAGGAAATGAAGACAAAATTGCCATTGAATTTATTTGGTGCAAGGATTGAAGTCTCCACAAAAAAAATATTATCTGTGATTGCCAATAAGAATTGGAAACGGTTGGGGATACAGGAGCAAAACACAGGACTCAAATATTCATTTGTCCCCTTTCCAGCCTCCTGGGATTTTGGCAGTATGAGACTTCAAAGGAGGATAAGTGGCTTATCTAATCAAAGATAAGAGTGTGAAGGAAGGACTATAAAATGTCCAATCCCCTCCTTAAGAATGCATTATGATAAAGGAAAATCAAGGAACAAAATTAAAAGGAATAAATACGGTCAGCAAGAAACCTTAGATAAATAATAATAATGCAGTTAGGAGAGAAGAATTAGACATAATTGCTGTATTAGTACATTGCTAATGAAGCTGGAATGAAACCAGGTGGAAGAGATCTATTTGTTGCCCATTGGCTCCTGCGGGCTGTAGATAGTAATATGGAAAAACATTGAAGAGAGAGGAAAATTTAATGAAAGCATACTGGCCTGCCAAATCAGCAGTAACATTACAATCTTTTTCATATGAGGAAGTGTAGGTAGTGTGACATTAACTTAACGTTAATGAGAGCGTTACAGTGGTCATCATATGAAAGCACACTTTTACATATTTAAGTGTTAGTGCTTTTTTTTTTCTCCTGATCTGCTTTTCATTTGTTTGTTTGTTTGTTTGTTTGAAGAACGTTTTCCTAGATAAGGAGCATGAGCAAAAATAATGGCAATCAATACTCTGGAAATGTCAGAATTATTATTTTGCTTCTGCAACATATTAAAAAAATAATTCTGTTCATAGATTCATCTTGAAACCTTCATTAACAGCTAAGAATTTGACAAAAAGTACTGAGAGTAGGCAGTTTTATTTTTTGTTACCATTCAAACTAGGTTTTTTCCCTCTCTTACTCTTTCTTTCCTTTCCTCCTCCTTTTTAAAAAAATCTTTTTCCCATGGCTGCTGAGCATGTGGTTAAAGGGGAGAAAAATCATATTCACTAACTGATTTTCATTTAGTGTACCAGGAGCCTTAAGCCACTTTGTGTGCAGATTTCCAGTTTCAATTAGAATGGATTTGCAGACATCAGATGATGTGAAAAATTATCTCATTTGAATCACATGAAACCAAACCACTAAGACATTGCTGATGAGGGAAACAGTGGTCTCATCTTTCCTGTGGTGTGCCATCTCTATTAGACTTTGTAAACTGCGGCAGTTTGAAATCTTTAACCAGCCATTACTAATAAGCATATGTTAATTGTAGCAGAGATCATAAGCAGGTCAATTAGGAGGCAAAGACTGGAACAGAATGAAACATTCAGCTGGAGGGAGAATTCAGGGCAGGTGTCGGCCAGCATGCGCTGCCCTGGCAGGAGCTCTAAGCATCTTGGGTAGAGCTCATTTAACGTTTTGATTTGCTGAATTTGCATTTCAGATTTCCATTCCTAATAGACAATATAGTCAGTCTTTGTTAATGAGGACTCTGATTACATGTGCCATTATAATTGGGAATTAGCAGGCCAGCCTTGTTTTGGAGATTAAATCCAAAGTAAATTGGATTAAAGACAATGCTGCTAAAATCCCTTTCTTTTTGTTTTCTCAAGCCAAAGGTGAGGAAGACTCCATTTGTTTTGTACATATGGCTCTTACCTTGATTAACGTGTCTTGTGGTTTGTTTATACTTTTTGAACATAGCATCTATTAGCGGTTCCAATATTAAAAGCAAGTAAGAAATTGCTATGTTTACTTAAATGATCCTGACAAGGTGCCTAAATTTATTGTTGTGCACTGATGAACAGAGTGCCAGTAGAGAATTAAGAGCATTCTGAAGCATTATTTCTTATAAAGTAAATGTCTCTAAGTGTTCATCTTCCCAGGGTGCATCCTTGGACTAAACATTGGCTCTAACTCTTGGTACGTGAGTTTATCCTAGCTTTGTTTACACCAGTTTGACTCTGTTGACCTCAGAGGAATTACTCAAGTCTTAAAAAGACTAGATTAATTTGTTATGTAGTTCTATAGGTAGATATTTAGATATGTTTTCAATTAATTCAGAAACAGGAAAGCAGGATGTTTTCTTTCTTTCTATTTGATCTCAGGTATTAGCAGGGAGCAAGACAAGTTCTGTCGTTGACAAGGCTTTCTGTACAGTAGCTTTTTAGTACCTGCAGTCATATCCAGTTGTAGCTCATCTTTCATGCATCTTATTCTGTGGCTCATTCATGTAAGTAAAATATACTTCAGATTCTTTCAAAATTCTCAAATAATTCAGTTTTATAAGCTAGTTATGTTCCAATATTTTTCATTAATAAATTTGCAGAGCAAACTGCTTTTCCTCCAATTGAAAACTGACAACAAGTTTGCTCTGCAATTGTGGGAAAAACAGTCCAGCAAATAAAGGATAGCATGTTCCATGTCATTACATCTTGCATCTGACAGGAAGAAGCAGCTCTTCATGTATAGGTCATCAAAAGCAGAAAGTAGAAAAGCAAAAGAAGAACCGCTAAAGTGAACCAGCAATGTTCTTAATCTTGCAGGAAACTAAGGAATGTCAACGCAATGGTTTGGGGGTTTTATAGTAGAAAACAGTATTTATTTGCTGATTTCATAAATCTCTTAAAATATCTCTCTCTCTGTCTGTTCTTTCCTTTGGACAAGCTCTTAACTGGAGTAAGTCAGGTGTGTTCCTTGCTCTGGTAACTCAATCACTATTTGGCTATGCATGCATTAGGTGTCAAAGTTGTACTAGCCCATGAGGAATCTTTGAGCATCCTCATTGCCTTTTTGCTGCTTCTTAGTAATCAGACGGAAAAACAAACATATTAAACCAAAATATGAAGAACTACCTTTTTTTTTTTTTTTAATTCACTTTCAGGTTTACAGAAGAATGGGGCACATTAGTTATGCAAGAAAAACAGATTTGCTGGAGTCTGAGCATAGAAGGCAGTTTGAGGCTGTTGCATGCGAACTGTCCAACATAAGTAAGAACTTGCTTTTTGGCAGCCTAAGTTTCAGAGCAGACAAGATAATGAAGTTTAAACATCTTCTATCTTTGCTGTGTGTGAGTTGTTCAGATCTGAAAATGTTATTTATCCCAGGAAAGAGAATGGTGAATCATAGTGATGTGCAAATAACCAGCTTCTATATGTCAGACATTCTGAACATACTCATTTAGCACTTGCTGCATCTTATACATCAAGTAAGTATTCTTCTTACAACCTTGGCTAATTTTTGAGTATTTTATGGGTTTTATGGAAATACATTTCTCCATCACTTCTGTTAATTTGAAGGAAAGTAAAGGAAGGGGAAACTGCACAAGAAAATTTGTCTAAGGAAATACCAGTGATCACAGCGACACTGTGATGGTTCTGTTCAGTGCTGGCACCACAGTGTTACTACCCCTGCATTGCCAGTGTCTGTGTCCCGTAGTGTGTTTTGACTACTAAATTCCACTCTCTCAGAGCTACCATAAAAACAGATTTAGCCATTAAACTGATGGTAGGTAAAAGATTGGACAAATGAAAGTCATTTGTTTATGTTTGGCCATACATATCATATGCACAAACGTGGGTTTGAATATGACTGTGTGTGGGCATGTTTTGAAATGTAGAGACAAAACATGCAATGAAGAGTAGGGATTTTTAAAGACATTTAAAATATGAGCCACAGAGACGTGTAGTATTCATAATACCTTCCTTGGCATTTGTAAGACATCACTTCTTGGAATTAAAATGTTGACTTTGTGGGAAAAGGAACCTATAAAATAGTCCCCCTTGAAAAATAGTGAGTATATAGGACAACTCTCTGGAAAACAAAGGAATTGTGACAGGACAAAAAAAAAAAAAGCCTCACATATGGTAGAAAACCAGGACTGCAGCAAAACCTACTGCCAAAGCTAAGTACATATTAATTATTATTGCACAGCAACTTTAAAAAGGCTTGTGTAATTAACCTCAAAGTCTCCCTCAACTGATTTTTTCCTCTAGGCAGGAGCTTTGCCAGGAAGTTCAAAAAATGGTAGATGATTCAACATAATTTTCACAGTGGAAGAGCCTTTGAACCCTAACTGTGAGAGCTCTACTGTCACAAGATTGTTATTATTTATGATCCCTATTATCTGTCTTTTGTTTGCAAGGTCCTTTTTAGCTAAATAGTCCTTGACACTGTAGGGATACACAAGTTCTACCACAAATAATTTGCAAGTTAAGATAGCAGTGTTGCTCAAAGTGTGACTCTAATCGTTCTGCTGAGAAAAGCACCTGCTTTACTATCCTTATAGGTCCTAATCTGTGTGTGTATGTGAGCACTTTCCAATATTTATAAAAGGTACAACTTTTGACAGAGATCTCAACATTTAATTAGGGACAAAGTTTAAGACGGATACTTGGAAAACCAGTTAGTACGAACATAAGGTTTGCTTTTGTGCTATTCCAGTTACTGAGACACACTCTGCTATTACATCAACCATTTCTCCTCCAGAACTTCTCTTTTCTGTTCATTGATTTTTTATTGTTTGGGTTAGATGTGTGTAGACGTGATAAGAATGTAAGTGTGATATGACCTGGTTGTGGTCTCTAAGGTCTTGAAGCAAAGAGAAAAAAGAGGGGTAAGGAAAGGTGAGCTAAGGGACACAGGCCAAATGAGCAAGGGAGACTAGGAGAAAGTTGCAAGGAGGTTGAGATGAAGGATATCTCTGAATGACTGATATCGATGTGTGCAAGGGGACTTACTGGGGCACTTTTCCTTGTGGTGTTACTACCTTTACTGGCTTTGGCTGGGATATAATTAATCCTCCTATAAGATGTGAAAGTGGGGGAGCAGGGAAAGAAATTGGGAGAGGCTGTTAGACCTCACAGTCACCCTGGGTTCTGTATTGACACTAGAGACTTCCAGGGGTGAATGTGAGCCAGTTCCTTTTAAAAAGTGTGAAACGTCAATACCGTTAAGACAATGCCCCACAGTGATTTGGTTCCTGCTTGAAGAGTGAGAGCTGCACTCAGAATTTCCTCCTCTCAGGGCATTGCATTGACCCATGAAATCTGATTAGTAGGACTTACCTCCAGGTGGCCTTGATGGGACGTCTAGTAGAAACTGAATGTCTGGTGGTGCTCAAGATGCTTGGAAGTCAGAAAAATGGGAACATCTGCCTGGCTGCCTATCTCATAGTACTAAATCTAATGAGAAGGATCTTGGAATTCATAATTAGAAGAATAAAGCATTTTCCTTTCTGGGCAGTCTATTGTGCACTGTATATTGCTGTATAATTTAAAGAAGACACACATTTATTTTTAATGTGTTTAATATCTGCAATTTATTTCACCAAGAGCAAGTTTGGTCACGGTTACCAAGCTCTTCCCGAACAAAGTCCCAAAAGGCACTTGATATTCTGGAAATAGTGGGACTGGTTCAGTACTGACGCAGGCAATAAGTACACCACTGGTGTTAGTGGTGCTGCTCCCACCCCTCTCAGGGATGAAGTCAGGCCAACAAAAGCGTGAATATTGCTGGGTAAGATCTCATTTTTTTCAGAGTACCTGAGGGTGTAGATAATTTGGAGAGAAGAGGAACAAAAGAATTAAAAAGGAGGTTATCAGTACAGAAAATTGAACCTCAGTCAGATTCAATCAATGAAGCAATAGCTTTCCTTAGCTCTTTTGATACAGATTGGCTACCCTAATGCAAGAGTCTCTTGAAGTCTCATAATTTAAATTAGTGGCTTCGTCTGGCAGGTAAATGCACATGCAGTGACCAAGGTTTTCAGAAGGGAATTTGGATTTGCAGTCCCATCACCCTGGACAAGCGTGCTTTGATTTCCAGCTTCTTCTTTGATGCTGTTAGTCCCACTAAGGTGCCACTTCACTGAAAGTTGGCTCAACAGGTTTGACAGCTTCTTCACTTCTGTGGCAATAGATTGGCATAGCTCTATATGGTGCTAGCAGACATGAGTAACAGGAGATATTTGTTGATAAGTGGATAATTGTTTGTATACTGTTTCACACAGGGAAAACATATGCTTCTGATCTCAGGGGATTGTTTTGCATTTGTACAATGTCCCAACACCTATGTTTTCCCCAGACCAATTCATCTAAATATAAATATCACTGTAAGGACAGTTAATTGGATATTTTTACAAGCTATGTACATCCTGATTTTTTGTAAGCTAAGTCAAGTCTCTATAAATTGCAACCTATCGTGTTTGTTGTCATGTCTTATACATTTATAGATTTAGGGGGTTTGCCCTATATCCTTCTTCAGCAAGCCACACCATAGTTCATCACTTTATGCTGGTGGCTAAGTATTATTCTTTTCCATAACATTGGATTTACTTCCTTTCACCACTTCAAATTATATGGTCAGTCCATCGGTCCATGGTAGGTATTCATACAGAACAAACGATGTATCCAGATACACATCACTTATATGAGACTATCTATTTGTGTTTATATTCATATACCTCAAAGAAAGATCTTGGTATTTATGTTTATACTCAGAATATTGAAATATACATTTTAATGTTTCAATATTCCCTTTTATCCTGGTGTCACTCTCCTCAACAATAAAATAAAAGATTTCACAGCAAACACCTGCAGGCAGGGACTGACAAGCTGCAGCACCAAAGGGCTTTTCAGAGCCGCCTCCTGTTACTATAACCTACTCACAGAGTCAGAGGCTGAGTGCTGGTAACACTTATATTTAGGTCTCTGCAGTTACTATCCCCCATTCCACTAGGTGCAGGAGAGCCCAGAAATTTCACATTGGAGCTCTGGGGACAGGTAACAGCCGAGGTTTCTGGGTCAGAACCCAAATCTTCCCAGAGTGAGCAGATTTCAAATGCTATCTATCCTGATGACTCAGCTTGCTAGCTCCTTTGCAAAGGTAATTTAGGCATGGCAATGATGTTACTTGATGTCTGGGTCCTGCTGGACAAAGAAGTAAAATAGGGAAAACCTTGAAAAAGAGCAGCATAATGAGAACTGTGCCTATTGCACCACATTTTCTGTTAAGTCTCCCATGGAAAGTGCATACACATTTCTGTACTTGGGCACACAATACGCTGCATTCAAAGCTTTTGCCAAGTTTCTTATTTAAGTGTTTTAATCAAAGAACATTGAGCTGGCACTGCTATCAAAGGGATGAACGCATATTTTTTCACATGAAAATAAAACTTAACTGAGGGAAAAAGTTGCAGTGTGTGTGTGTTTGTATATGTGTGTGTATGTGTGTGTGTAGAGGGTAGCAGAGGCTATGACATAGCATATGAAGTCAATAGTGTAGTTGTTATTATTTATACATGAGTAAAGATTACAAATGCAGGCAATAGCTCAGATCTCTCACCCCCTGGATCTGTGAAACCTGTCACTCAGTCTCCTGCGGTGTGTCTTCCTGTCTCCGAGCCATTGGACCACCTGCTGCCATGACTCTCATCTATTGCATCGCCCGAAGGCCTCGATGATAACAGCATTGATTCCAATGTACATCTAATTACTTCTCATAATCTATTCATTTCACAATAGTGTAGTGAAACATCTGTCACATCATAAACTCTTTAGTATCCTTATCAAACCACCAAAACATACTCTGCTGCCAATTGGCAGCTACCTTGCTTTCTCTTCTTATTAATATGATGCAAACATATCTATGTTTTTTGGTTGCTTTAGATGAATTTCCCTGATGACCAGTGAAAAGGAATTGGACAAACTGCAATTCTAACATCTACTCACTACTTAGTGAGGTACCATTATTGATGTCGTACAAATATCAGTGAAAATTGCTTTGTTTCTTCTAGAGATAAAGGCTCTAAATAGGGTCTTTAACATTTATAGCACAGTAATAGATGACTCCCTTCCTTGGCTCAGTGTGACTGATTCATTTACTAAAATAAGCATCTCAGGGATTATTACATTTGAGGGGTATATTGCATGGAAAAGCCTTTTACCTTTATAGTTTTTACTTTACCTGTGGGTAAATAATGCCCACTCTTTCTCTTTCTTCATGTAAGAAATCAAGAGCAAGGAGACCCATTAGCACATATTTTTATTATCAAACTATAGAGAATCTATCTATCCCAATAGGATCATGAATATACAGTCACATCTAATAAAGAGGGCTGATTAGTCCACAGAAAGGAACCTCAGATAGTCAGGCAACATCACGGAAAATAAACTCTGAATACTGAGGTGTTAGTTTACTGTTACATACTGAATTATGATGAACAACAAATCCCGAGTGAAAGGAGTGATCTATTAACTGCGTATTCCCTTTCATGGTCGATGTTAGCACAAACTGGGTCTTGTTCTCATTGTTTTAAATCTGCAATGGAAATGAATTTAGTGTTGATTTGATAGCTGTAGAAAGGGGAGTTGTTTGTGCATCCGCAGAACAGATACGGCACGAGCAGCCGTTCTGGGAGCTTCCTCACAATGTGCTTCATCTCAGCTTTTGGAAGACCAGCTTTTCCATGGCCTTTCAGTAGCCAGTGATGAAGCTAATTTGGATTCTCTGACGAGTCTGTAGTGTGGTGTCAGTCACTGTAGTTACTTTTATTATTTGAACATCTGGCAGTAAGGAACTGGACTGCCACCACCAATTTAAGCCACATTTTGTTAGTTCCTGACCTTGCTGGGAATCACAAGGGTGACCTAAAGGTGAAGGAGTCCGTATCTCATTACCAACCCCCAGGACAGCCAGCTTTCTTTTATCCATTTGTCAATATATAATGCAATCCAATATAGAATGCAACCTGAATATTTATCTGCCTCTAGTTTCATCACTTGTGCATTTACTGGTTTGGAATACATATCATTTGTACCTACTTAGTTAAGGTGCATGTTTTTACATCCAAAATACACTCACTACTCCCGCACAGTGGGATATAGAGAGAGATTTTAGTGCTATTGACATATCTTGCAATATGAACACATAGAATGCATAACACTTTTAAAAGTGAATATTTGACCTATTCAGTCCTTGATGCTTCTGGGAAGTAGAAGGGCTGGGATGTATTCATTTGTGAGCATTCCTCTTCATTAGGAAGAAAAGAAGGAAGAAGCAGTTTAAATCTAAAGAAAAAGCTCTCAGGAAAACTCAGAGCCCACAGAATGGATCAATGCTGGGTCCAGACTGATCTCCTGATACTCTGTTCCAAGTTTCTAAGCTTGCACCAAGTACCAAATCTATGGGAGGATGGCAAGAATCTACAACCAGTGCTACACTTGAGAACCAGACCAAAACTAAGTGGGTAAAAGATACTTCGGTTTGGTATCTGTATTGAAAGGATATTTTGGATAGGAAAAAAAAAACCCACATCACAACACACTGGATAGAAACAATACATAATTTTCCAGTTTTAGTTAGGAAAAAATCCATAAATTAATTTGGAGTAAACTAAAAATTTTTGTTCAGCATAAGCAAATGGGGGTTTTTTTAGGGTATATAAGAGTACTGGAGAGAATATATATAGTTGCTTGTTTGTTTTAAATTGAAGGTCAATTTTTACATAAAATGAAAAATTTAAAAAAAAAAAAAAAGTCAATTATTTGTTTTCAAAGTATCAAAATGATATATTTAAAACATTATCAAAACATAATCCTTATTTCTCTTCTGAAACCATAAACTTGACCCAGATTCTTGAATACTTCAAGTTCTTCCCAAAGGGAATTTTTCAACAAATTCATTGTCCTTCAAAAGTAAGTAGACAAATAAATGAATAAAAATATTTCTGCATTACTTCAATGTAAATCTTTGGATTAGGGAGATATAGTGACCATATATCAGAAGAGCAAGTTGGCGAATAGGTCTTACAGCAGAACAGCACAGTGGGTTAACCTTGGATAAGGGCCAAATTCCCACCCATCCCCTCACTCATTCCCCTCCTCAACAGGATGAAGGGAGAAAGGAGGATGAAGAAGCTTGTGGGTTGAGATAAATATGGGCAGATCACCTACCAATTACCTTAATCAACAAAACTGGCTTGACTTGGGGAAAATTAATTTATTGTCATTTAAAATACATATGGACAGTGAGAAACAGAGACAAAAATTAAAACGATATCTCTCCTCCACCCCCTTTTTTTCTCACACTCAACTTCACTCCTTCATTCCCATCTCCTCTGCCCCTCCCTGAGTGGTGCAGGGGGATGGGGAATGGAGGGCTGCTGTCAGTCCATAACAGCTCCTTCCTCCTGCTCCTTCCTCCTCACACTTTTCCCCTGCTCCAGCATGGGCTACAGTCCTTCAAGAACTGCTCCACCATAGGCTCTCTATGGGATGCAGTCCTTCAGGATAAACCTGCTTCAGTGTGGGGTCTTTCCCATACGTCACAGTTCCTTCAATAAATATTTACCTGCTCCGGCATGAGGGAGGGCTGCAAGGAAATATTTGCTCCAGCGTCTGGAGCACCTCCTCCGCTCATTCTTCTCTGACTTTGGTGTTTTCACTTCTGTTTCTCAGTTTTTTCTCTCTTTCTCTGCCTGTGTGGCACTTTTTGCTCTTTTTAAAATACATTTGCACCAAGACGCCAGCATCTTGTCTGAGGGACTCAATCAGGCCCTGTGGTGGTGTCCTAGTTGAAGTAAAACAGAACCAACTTTCTTTTCAGTAATTTTACTTTTCGTTTAAGTCTCTTCTAACTAACTGGTCTCTCTGAAATTAACGGCATATTTTTCAGACAGTGTGCCCTTCTAGCAGATAAGGTCTGATGTTACTAGTGAGTACCAAAGAATGGTCTGCAGTGATGCTCCTGCTTATACTTCTTGCTAGAACAACCAAGGGATTGCTTTTGTAATTTGTTTCAAGTATTTCCAACATAGACCAAGTAATTACAGGCTGGTTTTTATACAGACAGATTATTTACTGACTTAAAGCAACAAAGGTCTACTGAAGCCATCTGAGCTATGCTGATCTACCACAGTTAAGGAGCTCAGTCACTCAGGGAACAAAAATATTCCACTCTTGTTGAAAAACCTTATTGGTGTGACACCATGACACTTGGCAATGAAGTTTGTAAGTGTATAGCTCTGGAAATTACCAGAGGGAGGGAGGAAGGGAGGCAGGCAGGCAAGCAGTTAAAACAAACATTTAATGACTTTCAGGTGTTTGGCATGTAAATACTCAAACTCTTTAATACCAATAGTCATAGTTCTCCATGTGTGAATAGGTACCTTGTATCTGCCTACTCTCTCAGTAATTGTCTTCAAGACCTGTTTTCCTGGTCATGCATTGGTGCAGCAGTCCTCCCAGACAAACTGTAGAAACTTGCTCCACGGGGGAACCACAAAAGTCATGGAAAGAAAAGCTTGTCTGTAGCAGAATGACCCAAACTCTGCTGCAGGGAATATTTTGTGTCAGAAATTTTGTTCTGATGTCTGCTGATCACCTCCATTTGCTGTTCTATAGGGAGGGATACAATGGTTCACTGATCCACATGAACCAGATCTCTGTCTAGATCTTCTTCTGCCTCACCTTGTCTGCTCCTGTGCTTTATTTTTTTCCTGACACAAAAGGCATAATACAACTGCCTAACTCTCTATGCCCTTTTATCACAATTTCTGGTGCTCTTAATACCTATCATCTCTGTTCCTTTAGTGTTATGTAGGAGAGAAACTTCATTGAAAGTCAGAAGACAAGCAGAAAAGAAACACAAGAAGACAAGTGCACAAGAAGACAAGAGATTAGCCACTCTAGGATAAAGGGATCTCAAACTCTTTATGGACCTAGTAGAAAAAAATCAATTTTACTAACCAAAAAAAAAACAAAACCTCGAATCAAAACTAGAGTGAAAAAAAAAATACTTATGTTTTCCTTGAAATTATTCTGATTTTTAAAGAAAAAAAAAGATCAGTTGTGGAAAAATGAGCTTTAAGACTTTTTGAGAAGGTTAGAGCTGGATTTGTTTTGGCAAAAAGCAAGATTTGACCACTCAAGTGTCCTCAAGTCTGGAGAAAGTTACCTATGTTCTTTTGCCTCGTTCTTCAGAGACCGCCACTTATAGCTCAGTGCCTACATAATGAGCACAATTTGCATGTCTCAGATGTAGAATCAGTTTCCAAACGGTTACAATACTGGGACAGGTGCATAGTACAAAGCATTTTTTCTTACTGCCAAGACCAGAGTGCGTGAGATTTTTACACTTTGGTTGGAGCAGCACTTCAAGTATCTGCAAGGAAGAGACACTTTAATAGTGACAGCTAAACACCACTCAGTCCTCAGGCAGACAGCTGAATCGGGATATTGAAGTTCTTCATAGTACAGTGGAGACTAGAAAAGCTAGAGGAGGACCAGGAGAAAACAGGAGATACTAAGTGTGAAGGTCAGGTTTTGGGCTGAGCAGGCTCACCTTCTTTTGATTGTTCATTAGACAACATATCAAAAAGCTATCTTTCTACAGCCATCTTTATTTACAGGATGTATCTTCAAAGACAGATGTTAAAAAACCAAAAAATGCATGAAGACTTTTTGTGTCTACCTATGTGTCAGACTTCTTGATGGAGACTTGTGTAAGGAAGCTTATCCACCTCCTGACGAAGCTTTTGGTGTAGTTGATGTTTAACAACGATAACTTGGAATGTCATTGAGCAGGATAGTTTACTGTTGTTGTATAGTCCTGGCTATCATGCAAAAACAATCAAAATTTAGATTCATTCCAGATATCGTTGGTTGCTTACCTCATCTGCCTGAAGTCCACTCAAAATCCATGGATAGAGATAAGCACTTCCAGAGATCAATTCAACTTGTACTAAACTGCCCTCTGAAGTGGTATGTGGATTTTCTGCCTTTGACTCTTCTTCTAAAAACTACACTGAGTGCCTAAGCCCACTTAAATCAAACTTATCAGTTAGGTCCAGAAATTTGTGTGGGAAGAATCTGTTCCCATGTGGATTTAATTCAAGTGGTCTCCTACAGTCCCTCATACTCTTTTCTGTTGGGGTTTTTTGGGGTTTTTTTTGTCATATTTTGGACCCAGTTCTCTTTTTAGTTGAAGTGGTTATTAGCCTGAATCACACTAACTAAAATGCATTAGCTCCAGACCAGACTGCAGTCTTGGCAGCGCTTTTCTGCTAGTGTACATTTCTCTGATGTCTAGGGCAATGGAAGACCAGCATAGAGAAGGCCTTTGAAGTCACATAAACTTTAACATTACTAAGGTTTTCTTATACAGTTGACTGTGTGAGAACCTGACAAGAAGGGAAGAGTCAGTCTTCTGCTGATATGGCACTGAATTCGTTGCCCTTTCAGTTTACTTAAAATGTCGGAAGATAGATTTTGTCAAAACTTGTGGTTTCTTTGCCTTTGCCAGGATAACAGTGGAGAAAATACTCTAATTCCACTAACTACGTGTATAGTTTTATGTTGCTTCTTAGAAAAGTTTTTATGGTCCCATTTAAAATACCAGACGGCATGTTATTGTTGCCTTTAGGTATTTAGCTTGAGGCATGTTTGACATATATAGTCATAATTAGGTGCTCTGAAGCATCTACTGGAAGAACCTAGTTCTTTCCATTACCCAAGCAGGAGACCTAGGCTGCTAATTTAGCACCCTAAAAAGATGTGATGTGTTGTGAATAACCCTCACATCTTTCTTTTCTTAATACTGTGTAGATTCAATTTATCTGGCAAAAGAAGCATATCTATGATCTTTTGCAGATCTTTAGACCTTTTCCAGCCTTTATAAAGCCCTGCAGAAGTAAAGGTCATCCATAATCCTATTGTATTCCAGCTGAGGTTTACCCTCATCAGGTATTGGAATTGTTAATAAATTATACATGCTGTGCAGTAGTAAAGCAGCCTTAACATGACCAGAGACTTACTCAGCTGAGTGCAGTTGGAGACTACAATCTGAATGCCCAAGCATTTTCAATCTATGTAGATGAGCAAAATAGTCTCAAAAATTCAGCTAAGGCCCTCCCATCCTTCAATACTCCTCCTGAATATTCACTGCTGCTCTCAGCTCCTGTATAAGGTGCCCAGTGATAGGACAATGGGCAACAGACACAAGCTGGAACATAGGAAGTTCCATCTGAACATAAGGAAAAACTTCTTCACTTTGAGGGTGGCAGAGCACTGAAACAGGCTGCACAGAGAGGTTGTGGAGTCTTCTCTGGAGACATTCAAAACCCACCTGGATGCGTTCCTGTCCTCCCTGCTCTAGGTGACCCTGCTTTGGCAGGGAGGTTAGTCTAGAGGATCTCTGAAGGTCTCTTCCAAACCCTACATTCTGTGATTCTGTATGCCTGTACAGCTTTTGCAAGCATGTTTGAACTCACTTTCTATATGGTCCAGGCTTATACTCCATGCCCAAGCCAGCTAGGAACTAGCAGTCATATTGCCACTTTAGCATACTTCTATGATTAAGCTAATATCCCCGGTCCTTCAGAAAGTGGGAGGAGTGCTGTTTTACCAAGGACTAAGCTTTGAAAAAAAAATTAGTCCAAAACCTCTTTCATTCATCTCTTCCATTTCTAGCAGCTTAGTTCCAATGGCTGCTGATGTACTAAAGATAGAAAAATAGATTGATATAACATTGTTTAAAGAAGTATGTTCAGCACTTTTCTTTGGCTTGTGCCAGAGCTCCATTTCCCTAGACATTTTGAAGAACACCTGCTGCAGTCAGATTTTCCCTGGGGATATCTTATTTTATATGGTTTCCAGCACAGGTGTTAAACTATAGTGGCAATGAAAGGATAAAAAAAAAAACCAATAAAAATCAGAGGGTAACAAGGTTTTTGGACATTTCATAGGGCAAAAATCATGTAACCTGACTCTCTTATACTTCCCTATTGGTTTTTCCAATTCACCCTCTTTGGTGCCTTCCTTTTTTTGCTCTACTTTGACAGTCACAAAATCTCCATGCTTATTCTTCATTTCTTGCCCTATGAGGATATAAGGGAGATAATGCTGTGAAGCAATTGTGGATTCAGAGATACAGTCCTCTATTGCAGCTCAGTCCAGAAAAGATCACAAAATCACAAAATTAGAGAATCTCTGAGGTCTGAAGAGACCTCTGGTGATCACCTAGTCCATTCCCCCTGCTCAAGCAAGGACAGCCAGAGCAGGTTGCCCAGGAGCATATTTTGGCTTTGAATATCTCGAGGAATGGAGACTCCACAACCTCCCTGGGGAACCTGATCCAGTGTTCTACCTCCCTCACAGAAAAAAAAAAAAAAAAAAAAAAAGTCTTCTCTTAAGTTTCACTTTGAGCCCATTGCTTCTTGTTCTGTCACTGGGCATCACTGGGAAGAGTCTGCCTCCATCTTCTTTACTTCCCCTCACCAGGCTCCTCTGAAGCCTTCTTTTCTCCAGACTGAACAGTCCCAGCTTGCTCAGCCTCTCCAAGTATGACAGTTGCTCCAGTCCCTTAATCACCTTTGTGGCTCACTGCTGGACTTACTCCAGGATGTCCATGTCTCCCTTGTGCTGGGGAACCCAGAGCTAGACCCAGCAGTCCAGATGTCCTTCACCAGTGCTGAGTAGGGAAGGAGCACCTCCCTTGACCTGTTGGCAATGCTTTTCCTAATGGAGGCCAGGAGGCATATTGCTGGTTCATGGCCAACTTGGTATCCACCAGGACACCTTTATGCAGCCCTTCTCTGCAAAACTGCTGCTCAGCTGGTTGGTCCCAAGACTGTATTGATGCACACATACTACTCATCCTGCTCCCAAAAGCAGTCAGTGTTCATGACTGCACGCTGAGATGCACTTTCTCACCCGCTCCCTGAACTTTCAGGCTTGTCAGCGCTCATGGCCAACAAACTATGGATCTGATGACTGATAGGGTGTCTCTGAGGAGATATTTGTGCAGTATGTTCATTTAGGTAGTAAAAGGTTTCAGTATTTCCTGTACACTTGCAACACCGATTGTAACTTTATCCAAGTAAAGTTCTTGTATTAGCACACTCTTTTGAAACTACCATGCCTTCGCACAATTTTTTAGACTGAACTGGTGTGACCTACTGTTTTGAAAGGCGCTTGACAGCTCTGAGTTAAACAGGAAAATATGCCCTGTTGTTTAAAAGCATTTTCCTCTTCAGGTCTCTTTTTCTGCAATAGGGTGATTTCACTGTGTGATACAAATTAGACTTGCAAAGGGTTAAGCAACTACACAGCCTAACAAATCTGTTAGAGTAGATTTTTGTTTTCCAAAGGGTGACAAAGAAATAAGTTTAACATATGTACATGTGTGTGTGCTTCTGACCCAGCATTCATATTTTGATAAGCATATTTGAATTAATTCAAGGTCATATGTGCTTTAGGGTTGGAAACATATACAGAACTTCCCAGGTTACTCCCCCGCCTTCCTCCCCTCTTTGTAATACACACACTTTGTAATCCCACAAAGGGGAATTACTGGCTTGGTGCTAACAATTCCTTTCAGAGAATTGCACTGTCTTGTGTGCCACAGTGGAAAATACATCAAGATAATTCCCTCATCACTGCCTACCCACCCACCCGCTCCCTGTAGTCTGAGATGAACTGTCTAGTCACATATTCTAATGCTGCTTCTGGTAAAATGTTTGATTTTTTTTTCTTTTTCTTCGTCTCAGAGCAAAGCTCTTCTGGAGCCTATATTTATTCTGACATTTCTTTTTTTGGTGCATGCACATCACCTGTGAGAGGTTCTTTGTATATTGTCATTACCGATAACATAAGAAATTCCAGAAGTGAGGAGTATTTAAAGTGGATTCATGTGTGAGAGATTTTGTGGGGGGTTTTTGGCTTTTTTTCAGAAGTTCCTTGCTACTTTCTACTTAGCTCAGCGTCATAATGATTTAAGAGAAACGTACTTATGTGTAGGGTGAGTGTTGTGGGATAGGAACCAAGAAAAAAAATTAACCAACAAACAAAAATCTTTTGTTCTTAATGACAGAATATAATGGAAACCTAATCTCCTACTGCATATTATCATCAGGCAAATTAGTTACACATATAATAAGGTTTTGCTGTATAAATTATAAATGAAATAAACAATTCTGTCATCATGGTGTGCAATGAATACACCACATGTTATATGTAAATATATTAGTCATTTGCCTTTTGTTTATGTGTCACAGGAATCCATTTCCTTCATGGTGTAGTTCCTATTCCCTCTGGGTTCCTACTAAAGTCATCTCAGCCCTTCATGTACAAGCTTTTTAAAGCAGAATTACTTTCTTTTTTTTTTTTTCCTTTTCGTTTTCAGCCCAGCTTTAATAATGGCTGCTTTTGTGCCAGTTTCATTTAGTGCTTCAAACGGTAATTTTATCTGAGAGAGAGGAAAAAATAATAAGGAAAGCAGAAAGGGTCTACATGATCTATAAGTACAATACAAAAAACATATTGAAACCATTTTTTTTATTTTAGTTTTTTTCTTCAAAAATTAAAATATGTCCCATAAAGCAGCTATGCATATTTTTTCTCTTACCAAACCTTTCCTTCTTTAATGAGATAATCTGTTTTTAAAGAAAGCATCGTTCAGTCTTTCTTTTCAAGGGGTGACATTTTTATTTTCCACACATTATAGTATATGCAAGAATGATGTAAATTTGGGCTTTTTCACTGGGCACTGCACAACATCCTGAAAGCCCTTTGAAACCAACACAAGATGCAGCTACTCTCAGTGAATGATGGCTTTAACATACAGATTCCAATCAATAATCCAGAATTTTATATTCAATCACATTCAGTTCACACTCATCAAGGATTATCTTTTGTGCTCCCATAGGCTTTTCCTGCCCTCCACAGGGAAGCTGAGTTGAATTGAATATACCTCATTATATTTGGGATGGCTGTGGACCCTAATGGAAGAGGCAACACTTAGCACATAAGCAGACTAAACTTTCATGATCAAGACCAGCTAAAAAGGATATTTGTCACTGCTATCTTCATTTCTCCCTCAGTGTCAGCCAACACTTTCTGCAGGGTGAATGATTGTACTTCGACATTGTTTACAAGGCCAATTATATCTTTATTTTGAGAACTATTCCAAAGGCTATTAGAAGAGATTTTTTTTGACTTGTATTTTTATAGAGAGTAGAAGCAGGCAAGGATCCTGTTTTTATAGTTTACTTGCAGCTATATCTCTGTGGAGGCCTTTTTTTTTCTTTCTTTCTTTTTTTTTTTTTTTTTTTTTAAACTGGAGCAGACAGTGGTTAGCAATGGAATACGAAAAAGCAATTCTACTGCCTCATAAGCCACAAAGTGGACTATGGAATTAACGTATGAGATGTTATTTCTAATTTATTTATCAGCTCACTCTCTGTAGTACAAGTACTCTCGAAAGCACTTATGTATTTGAAGTCTCATAGAGAGATACCAGATAATGGGAAATGGTTTGCTGTGAGAAGTGATCTACTTGAGTGCATAGAAGAGGCCTCTTTCTATCAAATATTTCACGGGTAATGTTTTACTGTTTCTCCTAGATGGCATGCCATAGAGTGTAATAAATTTCAGTTTGTTTATATTCTGTGTCTGTATTTGCACTTTGGTGATTATATTTGAATTCATGCAAGATCCTTGTTTTTAAAAAAGAACTTTAGCATAATCTTCTCATTAATCCTGTCCTGTTTTTCTGTTATTAATAGGCCACTGTACAATGTATTCTGCTGCAAAACTCCACCAGGCATGACTAATTCAGATAATTAATTTGCTAGAACATTAACACCATCAAATGAGCCTGCTAAACCGGTAAATTTAAAGTAAATTAAACTTAATTTGCAGGTTATTGCAATTAAGTCTGCCTTGTCTTTCTGAGGGATTTCAACATCCTCAGTATTTAAGAGGCAATCATAATGCATGCAAGTGGGCGGGCTTTTTGGCTAATTAACACGAGTCTAATCTGCTTTTCAATTAGGGTGGATGTTTATAATGTGCTGGTGACAGTGTTGCAATTCAGTACAGCATAACAGGAGTGCATGGCATAATTATAGCTGAAAAGAAAAGCTCATGCAGGGCCTGTTTAGGGGTTAATGAGACATTGGCAGCTTCCAGCTGAGGAGATTGAGCCAGTTTAGTGCAGCTTCAAGAGGAAACCACCCATAGGGGTTTCCTTTGAAGTGTCAAAAGGTCCCCTTGTTCTGGGTGGCTTATGTTTCATTTGTCTGAGTGGCATATCAAAAATTGATGAGCTGCCAGCAGCAGTCCTCATGACATTAATTCACCAATTGTGTTTCTAATAGTTTCATCCTTAAATACATTTGGATGATGATAATGCTAAGAAAAATCAAGGTTCTGAAAACAATGAGAAGGTCTGTGCAGTTCCAAGAAGCGTATACAGACTACGTAAATGCATCAGCTGCAAATGTTAATGATGCAGATGACCTACACTGCTCGTTATGAGCAGGAAGAAGACAAAGATGTATTGTACATCTCTTCTCTGTACAGCATTCGAGTTGTGGCAGAGATGTGGCATTTATTGTTACTTAGGTTCTTGAAAAGCATAAAATGGGTCAAATTCACCCCTGAAGTACCTTCACTGGCTTCAGAGCAGCTGTACCAGAGATGGATTTGGTCTGTTATACTAACAGTACAGGAAAGAAGGTAAAAAAGCAGAGCTATAAAGAGCAGTAGGCATCTCTAGTGCAGATAGAGGGTTTCTTCAGCCCACTTAAGCCATGTAGGTTCCAATATGTGTATTGTGGTCCCACATTGAGGTAACCGGGGCTCTCAAACTTCCATGCAAAAGTGAATAATCATGAATGGATTGTTGTCCACAGCAGTGATAATGCTAATTTCAAGGAGTGCTAATTACATGGGCAAGCAAAAATTATTAATGTATCTAAATATATTTAAAATTCTGAAGCAAACAGAAGGGGCCATCAGTGTAAGACCGGCTAGCTACATCAGTCAGAGAATTCCTGATTTACGGGTTTTTCTATGGCATTAGCAACCACAGTATGTGAGCGTTGGGTACTAGAGTACTTTAGTTGCTGCATGAGACGCAATCTGCAATATATGGTCTGAGCCAAGTACTGTGCTACATTCCTTCTTAAGGCTGAGAGCTGTGCAAGGTAAGGCTTTACTTTTTCATGTGTTGAACATCAAAAAAACACCCTGGTCTTATCACCTCTGAAAGTATTACTTGAACCTTTTCTAGCTTTCTGAAAGTTTTGTATGGAGACTGATGCTCACAAGGAAGATTCAGCCCATCTCACCAGAGTTTATTAGACCTACATCCACCCCATTTCATTTTAGGCAGTATGAGGCATCCAAAGTGGAAGAACAGTTGCCCCATATTTCCACAGGGCTATTGTAGAGGCCATTCAACTCACCAAAAATTGTATTATGATCTAGAAATGCCCCCTCTCTCCTTTGGTTATTAACATTTTAGGCT
Organism: Numenius arquata; assembly: GCF_964106895.1. Classification (NCBI taxonomy): domain Eukaryota; kingdom Metazoa; phylum Chordata; class Aves; order Charadriiformes; family Scolopacidae; genus Numenius; species Numenius arquata. The sequence continues at coordinate 93,998,965 of NC_133576.1, read as the reverse complement.
GATTAAGTATCTAACTTAAGTGCTTGCATTTAGATAGGCAGAGTGCCATAGTACTGTAAACATGGATTACGTGTAGGTCAGAAAAACTAAACCCCTCTTAAGATTTTTTTGTTTTGCTTCTGTGCCTGGACGTTTCACTGTTACTTGTGATGTCATCAGTAAATGGGGTTTACTAAGATAAACATGCTACTACTGGTGGCAGAAGTGGCTTCTAAGAGACTAAAACACTCTTACCTGAGAAGCACTTCACCAACTCAGCACATGAACATACAGTTCAAGAGCTCCTGACAGATTTTTGTGTTTAAACTCTGTGACTGATGTATCAAATGAGAAAGCAGGAAGTACCTGTGTTGGGGAGGCAAACTGTCTTGTTTCAGAGAGACCTTCTGTCAGTCTTTCCTGAACACCAAATGCAAGATGACATAGGTAGAGTCGAACCTGCTGTTATTCGCCAGCAGAGAAAGGAGTGCAAATCCATCAAGGAACACTGAAGGAATCCTGTACAAATAATATATTTTTTAAAAGATTTAAATGGCTTATAGTGCAATTGTTTCCAGCTTATGCTGAAGGAAAATAACTGAATAAATACATGGATTAAATTATGTAGACAGTATTGGAAACAAAGGCATAGCATGGGATTCACTTTAAAGGACCATTTATTAACTTCTGTTCCCAAACTGATTTCACATTACCAGCTGTAACAACAGAAAGAAAGATTATTTGCCAAATGGCTAAAGTACGTAAAGAAGCATATCTTGCTATATCTACATTCAGCAGTAAGGTCCATCTCTATTCATTTGTCCATTTGCAAACAAAGGTTGTGAGAAACATGAGTGTGAAACCAAAAGGAAGGTACACAAGCTAAACTGGTTGTTGAAGGCAGAAGGATAATCCCATTGAGATCAATTAATAAAGACCATATCAAAGGTAGATGATCTCCTGGTCTTCTCTTATCAGAGACACAAAAAATGGGAATACCCCCATTCTGTAGAATATAAGGTCTGTAATGCCAGTGGTCTACGGATCACTCAGCTCTGAAAAAGGACACCTTAGAAACACCACACTATATCTGCCACTTCTGCTAAGCTCGGTACACTTCTAAATGCAAAATCCCTCCAGAATTTTTAAAGGCCAAGTTGGTGACTTCACTGCATGCAGTTTTGATGCAGTGGAAATTAATGCATTAGCTGCTAGTTAATTAACTGACACTGGTGAAATTTTCATCCTCCTTTTAACAGCATACCAATAGCATTTAAGGGGCTATTAGATAACCCAACTTTTAAATAGTGTATGGAGTATAACATAGCATGTTCACAGAAGAAAAGATACATTAGAAAGATTAAAGTACATCTTCCTCTCCCAGCTCTCTACCTGCCTCTCCTCCGGGATCACAGCAACACAGTGATGCCAGGTCTTGTGCTGATTTTCAGTCTGTTCTCTGTGGGAGTCTTCCAGCATTCCTGTTTTATAATCTAGGCAAAGGAGTAGAAACTCTGAGAAGCTTCTTTTATGCAGATCCCTAATATCAGTGGAAAACATGATGGGGCATTTTTTTTAGCTGGATGAGTTTTTTAGAGAGTTTGGCTCTTGGAAAAGATCAGTTGTACAAGAATTAACACTTTAAAATTACTGCTGTGAAAGAGAGGATACTCTGTACTGATAGTCTTCCTAGACTTGAAGTGATTATCACTGCATAAATTAACCAGTGCACTTCGCATTAGCTGGTTTCAAAAGTTTATTTGTTCTTTCACTTGTTTTTGGGGTATGGAGAAGTTTGGTCAAAGATTTGACACATACAGTTACTAAACATTCAGTTACTAAGAAGCAACATATAACAGTAAACACTAATATTTGTTAAGTGTAATAAATGTCCTTGAAAGTAGAAGCATACACAAAACTTCAGTGTTAACATGTCAGTAGGGCAATATCTTGGGCCTTTAGAGGCAATACTGTTACACAAGACTTTCTTTTCTCGGTGCCTTGGCATAACACATAACTGAAGTAGGATTATCCTAAGTTAAAGGTGATAAAAGGCTAAAGCGGTCCTAAAGGATAGTCTGTAGGTAAGAATGTCCCTCTCTGACTTGCATTTAGCACATTTGCTTTAGTCTGGATGAGAAAGGGAGTGGCCAGGGTAAAACTAACCAGTAAGACAAATAAGGTTGATAAACTGGTGGGCAGTCAGAAGAAAGGGTCAATTGCCATGGCTAGATACTTACCCTTTTCCATGGGGGTTGGGTCCAAAGGCTCAGTGGATACCTGTATAGTGGAGGATTTTTAAATATTTGAATAAGTTCTCTAAAAGGGAAAAGTAATTAATTAAAACAACTCTTTCTGCATGGTACCATAGTGTTCACAAAGCATAACAAAGATCTGATTAAATGCTGGAGTAAATGATTTTGAAATCAGGGAGTGTCCTAGTGAAGTAACAACCTTATCAGAATATTGACTGTAGCTGGGCAGGAAAACAAATGATTATGCCTTTGAAAATGCCAGACGGACCGTCATAGAGCTTTGTGGTTATGTGCTGATTAGAGAAAACAGCTCTGTAAGGCAGATCCATTGTTGCTACTCTCTTTCTCCCATAACTTGCATTTTATGTGATATAGAAAGCATAATATTACATGATTTAATGGGTTCACAAACATGTGGTAAAAGAAGTTCCACCAAAATGTTTCTGATGCCCTATGTATTGTTTCAGTAACTGATATTTTTTTTAAATACAAAAATCACTGGTTTTGCAGAGTGAAATTATAATTATACGAACCTTGAGGACTAAAGGGACATATATACATGTATGACTTCATTTGTTTTCTTAACACAGTGAAATAACATTTGAAGCGAAGAAGTGAAGAGTAACTATAAATAGCTTAGTCTCTTACGTGCCAAGAGGGGAAAGCATTAGTAAGAAGAGTAAAAGTGCATTTCACTCCAGTAAAATCCAGTAGCTGGGCCAGAGTGCTCTGAAAATGCTTTTACTGGAAATATCATCTGAAGTTTGGTATGTGCGGATGGTGTTTATTACGTTCTTAAAAATACACAGTTCCACAACTGCTGAGAGGCAAACTGCCGAGGCTAACAGCTACAAATGCAATTTATGAAACACATGGCATTGTAATTTGACCAAGGGAGTTCCATCCAGAATCAAAATCTGAGATCACAGTTACTGTAAAAATTAAAGAACAACCCCATACACCAAGTAGAGATGTATCTACCCAATAAGTAAAGGAACTGTGGGGAAACCAAAATGCATCATTGGTTTCTTGATCAACGGGAATCGTTAAAGACCATTTTGCTTTGTTAAGGGAGAAATGTGTTGTTTTCCCAGCAAGAGTTATTATCATTTCTCAGTCTGAAATTAGTTTTAGAGTACTCATGTTTGTGTTTTCTTATGATCAATCTCCAGCCAGTGGGTCATGGTCCCTCTGCCCAAGAAGGTGATGGCTTTGTATCCTGCACCTGAAAAAACAACATCCCCTCCCCCCAAAATATCATTCTGATTTTACAGATACTTTAATTGTTAATGACCTTATTCATTTAAGGTTCTTAATTCTTAAATTTGTGTATGCTGCTGATTATTTGTTTTATTATAGAGATCTATTGATGCAGCTGAATTAGCTGGAAGCTTGTGACACAGAAAATAATATATCATATCATGTCATGTCATGTCATATCAGTGAAACATATGTTGTTGATAGTTCATGATCTAAGCATGATTTTAATGAAATTAGCTTAGAACTTCAGACATCCCTTTTTATACTTTACTTTGTATACTTTCACCCATTCACCTAAATTTCATGGTTTTCTCAAAAACAGAGGTAAAGAAACACCAGAGGTAAATATCCACACTACTTCAACTGACAATTGTCTAGTAGGCATAGAAGAGGAAGCATCAGAACTCATCTAGGCCTTGGTCCATTATTTAGGTCCAAAGAAAAAACACACATGAGAATTCTTAAAAATAGTTAACTAGGCTAAAAATCATGTAAAGACTTGAAGTTATGTGGCTCAGCATTATGTGCTAGTTTCTATATATAACATGGCATTCTAAAGTCTGATACAGCATCCTAAACCTGCTGTTTATACTAATAAACAGATAGTAAACAGGCAACTAAATAATAGAGTTTGACACACCAAGAGTTAGACCCTCAGAACCACTTTTAAGCTTTCAAAGTCTTCCAGAGAATAAGGTTTTCACTTTGAATCTCTGCTGGTCTGTCTAATCCTCTTTCTCCTACCAGTACTCAGAGTAACATTAGTCAAAACTCTGAAAAAACTCAGATCTGACTATTTTTTTGTTGTAAAAATATATAAGCTCAATCACCCCTAGTAGTTTAGGAATCAATATATGGATTCATTAGCTGTGAAGGAGGGGTAAGTAATGACACTATGAGCTAGGCAGGTAAGAGAGCTCCTGATTGCCTCAGCTGTTATCAGAGAATTGACTGGTAAAAAAAAGGAAGAAGGCATCTACCCTGCAGATCCAAAATCAGTGCATTTTTTAGAGCAAGTTATTCCTCATGTAGTCCATGCAATTTGAAAGAGATTAACTGTGTCATTTTTGCAACTGAAGATGTTTGAGTTGATAACACTGATAATACAAAGCACTCTCAATTAAACCTTCCTCTGAGGTTATACAGCATTTCTATAGCATGAAATTCAGAAATAATCCCCTATTCTTACAGTAAGACTAGGTGGTATGTACCAGATTGATTCATCTACCCTGATTTTACAGGTAAAATACAAAGAATTATAAATGTAAAAGCTTGATACAATCGTTAAATTATTTGATGATTCTCACTTAACTTCTTCTCTGTTATTGTTATTTGTATTCCAGTCCTGCTTAGAGTTCACAGTCAGAATAAAAACCAGTTGTGCCAGTTATTGTACAGGATTGTTATACACAAAGCCTCTTCTTCCTTCCAGTCCACTGTATTGGAAGGGTCTGTTATAGCCCAGTTTAAGTTGGTTAAAATACTGTCATTAATTTCAACAGGTGCCAAATTTCCTTCTAACATCAAGAGTTTATAACGCATCTAGGCCTAGACATGGATATAGGCAGGCCTAAGGTATCTAAGCACAAAACTGTGATTGCAATCCCCTTTCTGCATACATAGCTGCTACTTAGACCAGAAGTACCCTATATGCACTGAGCTCTGCACGTGCTCAATTTGTTATGGTAAAACCTACCTCCCAACTATAAAAGTCTAGAATGGGGACATTACTGCCAGGAAAGGTGTGACAAATCCAGGAGGAGCGCTTCTGCCTTCTAATTGAGAGTGGAGCCATGCTTTTAAAGAAATGCTCAAAACCTTCTCTCTTTGTGGTTACTATTTATTATATTGCTGTGTCTGTCTGGAAGCCAGATGGAATGGAGATGGTGAGAGTGAAGAGCTGCAAGAGCTGTAATCACCACCGCAGTACATCTTCACCTGGTACAGGTCCACTGCTGACTTCCACATGTGTGTGGCAGCCTCACAGCTCCCAAAAGCTCTAAGGTACAAAGAAAAGGGAGATTGTAAACTCATTCTCATTTATTCCAATGAGTATCTGTTTTGGTTTTGATACCTCATAAGAATTGATTTTGTCACTCTAAGAGGAAGACAGTAGATGACCTAATGCACCTTCTTACATTGTAATTACTTTTACTCAAAGTACGTAAAATAGGAAAAAAACACCATGACATTAGAACATACCTTAGATACAAAAGCACCGTCATAATTTTTCATATAACTAAAACTATCTCGGATTTGTAACTTTGTTATACAAATTTACCAATATATCAGATGAATTTCCAGATAATCTGACTGACTGTTTTGTTATTCAATTTCATATATACTTTTCATAGCAAACATTCTTTACTTCTTTTTAGTTTTTAAAATATTTGTTAAGAGGTATTTCTTTTTTCAAGAAAAGCAGATAAAATATTACTCTTCAGGAAAGAGAACTTGGAGGCAAGGAGCAACTGCAGGGTAGGTGTTTGTGTGCAAATTGCTTTCATGGAGCTTTTTTCTTGTGGTAAATTGATGGGGACTGATATTCTTGTTGAATAAGAATATGCACAGATTCAAGCCCTCAGTTACATGATTAATCTAATTGTAGGCTGAAGAGGGGCATTTTGTAATGCTCCCATTGGAGTTCTGTACAAAACAATTTGCTTAAAAAGCAATTGATGTCTTCTGGAAAACTTTGAAAAATGTTCTAGTTAAAAACACTTTGTCTGTGTGTCATGTAGCTTCTGTTTTTTCTTCTATCATTTTTATCATTAGGGACATGGCAATCTTACAGTTGCATGAGAATACACTCGCTTCTTAAGAATTTATCTGTCTTTTACCCTAAATTATTTCGTGGTATCATAGTAATTCCCATAGCAACCAACTGTGATGTAACAAGTAGAAGATATGACTTTTAGAGGAAAGTAGGACTGACAGCACATATTAATGCATAAAATTAAAGATTTTCTTTCAATTAGCATAAGCAGAAGGTGGTGTAAAGACAGTCATTTGGGTGACAGACACAAGTTCAGTGTCCTGCATTATTTCTTCTAAGTCAAGAAGTAATGCATTTCTTATTTGTACAATGGGTATAATAATATATTTTCTCATCCAAAAATTGTTGAGGGAATGAATGATGTTAAATACTGAGGCGAATTTCATTACTACATTTGATAATGTTGACTACATAAGGTATAAGGTGTGAAGGTGTAAGCGGAAGGTGTCCCTGCCCATTGCAGAGGGCTTGGAACTAGATGATCTTCAAGGTCCCTTCCAAATCCAACCATTCTATGATTTTATTATTCTATAAGCTGAATTATCTTTGAAAATCAGTCTTGTGCAAGTCATCAACTGGTGTTTCAATATGATTTATTTAGAAATACACAAGAATGTATCATGTAAGTATTCTGCAGCCTGGTTAACCGCAACTTCTGTATTTTGAGTAGAAAATGCCTGCACATTTTATGTAGATTTATGGAATATTAAAAAGGCCATGTACTGAAACCTGAAGTGAAGTGCTAAAATTAAAAACATGATCATCCTTTACTCCCTGTAGTTGACAGCTTCCTCCAGCGGTGATGAGGCAAGCTGCGGGTACCATTCCTTCACCATAGACTACAAATGCACTTTTAGGGTGACTACATGCCTTTGACACCTCAGGTACCTACATTTCAACAGAATGAATTTGTGTCTGAGTATCTTTGCACAAGGATGCTTGTGTACTGCATGGGCATAGAACAAAATTAACTAAACAACTAAACCAGTAGGCTTTAAGTTTGGTCCTCCATTCTGTGAATTATTTCACGCTTTATTTAAGCTAGCTGTTATCCTGATCTTTTATAACAGCTAGACTCAGATACCCTTAAGATAAATTGCAAGGCCTTCTTTAGTTGCAGTGAGAACTGTATTACACATATATGAGTATAGATAATGTACATAGGTAGAGAAAAGTATATAGATAAAAGAAAAATCCAGAGATGTTTGTACCCTCCTGTGTGCTAATATAATATAAAATGTGTGCACAGGCTATAACATCTAAAAATATCTCTTGGAATTTTTAATTATTATTGGCTTAGGAAATAATTCATTCTGTTGATATTAATTGCCTCTTTGAAATCACATATGAATATATCTCAGACCATGCTTTTAAATGGAAAACCTATCCTGCAAAAAACAGTCAAAATATGCAGTCATCTTAATAAAATGCATAAAATTATAGATTTTAATTTTCAGGACGTTTTCTCCATACAAGGACTTTTTAATGATATATAGGAGTCAGTTATCCTTCCCTATCCCCAAAAACCAGGACACATATAGACGAAAAAATAAAGGTCTCTTTTCCATGATCTGCTGTCAGTTTTCTTTCACATCTTTCACATTTGTCGTGAACACTTGAGTTAGTCTTTTACATTTAAAAAAAGGTGAAATATGTAGAGAAACTCATAGACTCAAAGAAAAATTTAGGTTGAAAGGGAAGAGGCATCCAGTCCAGTCTCTTACTCAAAGTAGAACTATTGATCAGGTGTTCAGGTTGTAGTGAACTATTATGTATTTTTCCTACTTGGGTTTGGGAGTTTGGTTTTGTTTTTAAATATCAAAGTGAAACATTGGCCCATTAAAATCATCAAAGATCTCTAAGATCAATGGGCCACAATTTCACTCAAGCCCTTCTGGATTTAAGGATTTATTCAAATAATACATTTTCTCTAAATATATTTTAAGAATCGTATTTCTATGTAAGTTTTTTTTTTTTTATTTTGTATTCATCAGGCAAAAGACAACATTTTTTGTGAACTTAGCATTGTACAATTACAAACATTGAAGACTCCTATTTCAAGTGCAGAAACCCCAACTTGTTCAGCCATGTTGGAACCAAACTGGAAAATTCACACTAACTTTGGAAAGCTATTGATTAGAATATGAGAGAAAAAGAGGAATGAAAATAATAACAAAAAATAATTTCAGTAACAGTGGAACCAGAACAAAGTTATTTTTTTTAATCAAAGTCCCTTTTCAAAAAGAAGATATCCATAGAAGTCTCTGATTTCATCAGTAAGCTGTTTTATCAATAACAGTCTCTGTCAGCAGGGAGAAGGTTAGTTCTGCTGTTCAGTTTTGAGCTGGCAGTTACAGTAATTTTGTTTGCTTCTGACAAGAAGGATATATACAGGAAGAAAAAAAAATCAGATGCATTGCATCAGGAAGTAGAGCTTTCAGTTTAAATTTTAAGGCTACAAGGCAGCTGGTTAATTACAGATGTATGGGGCTGGAGGTTGGCCATAACAGCTCTTGTTCTAGATTCTGGCACTCTTTCCTTGGCTGGCATGTTGACTAAACTTCTTTCACCATGTTGTCCACTTTTTAGGCTGGATATCCAACACGCTGTATTTATTCCAACCATTTGCAGACCTGTTATTAGAAACAATCCTTAGCTTACCTCGGCAGAATTTTTCATAGGCATTAACCCTTTTGAAACTTCTCTTTTCTAATAAATATTCATTGCTATAGACGAGGAGTAGCCAAACTCTTGATCCTCAAAATTTCAAGTTCCTTTAACTTCAAATGTTTCCGCAGTCAAGGCTCTCACCTTTCTCTCTTCCCCCTCCACTTCCTACTCTTCTCAAACCATGTTGTCAGTAACACATTCCTGACCTTTTCTTCCCTTCCGCTTCCTTAACACTATAATCCCTCCTTCACAAGCTTTTGCCTTGCCCAGATCCCTCAAAATCTAGTGGCACCTACTTCCAAGACGACCCCTGTGTGCTCCTATCAGTGGCTCACTGGGTCCTGTGAACATCATAACTTCTAGCTCACTGAGCTCCTGTCCTCCTGCCTGCTTGCGGACCTGTGAGATGTCCCTGCCACATCTGCACTGCTGAATAAGAGCAGGCAAGATGCTGATCATTGGATTTGGGACAAAGTGACACCAGATTGGCTTATGGTCTTGATCTTTAGGACTAAGGAGAGACAGGGAGTAAATAAATCTAAGCAATGGTAGAGGTCCTGTCTGTAAGCTTGCTCATCTGTTTAACAGTACAGACACAACCCCTGTATCCCAGTGTCTACATCTGATATCCAGCTCCAGCATCACACATGCTCTGAGCACACCCCAACCCCATCCAGACAGAGAGGTGTGTCGGAGACTACCATGGCCCCCTTCTGCAGAAACCGAGGCATGGAGGGGCAGGAGAAGGGGAAAAGAGAGTGCATGCCTGGATATTACCCTGACATATGGTCAGAGCTCAGCAGGAGTGAACACCAGCTGGGAGCTGGAGAGCACTCACAGCATGGTGGTGTTGGATCCACACGCCAGTCTGAATCAGTGATATATCTCAGTCTACATACCCATAAATGCATGCGTGCATTGCTGTTTGTGTGTGTGTGTACTTATATATATATATACATACATACACATAACAGCTTATCTCGGTTGGCCACAAGCAACTAGAGAGATAAATAGCAAAATGTCAACAGACTACTCTCAAGTTCTCTCCATCTGAAAGTGACTATGTTTGCACAAAGTGTGAATTTGCAGGTGATGTTTTTGCAATGTATATTCCCAAAGATGGCCTGGATATATTCACGTCCCCCAGACAAGTTACCCTTTGTGCATGCTAATTCTTTTAGGTCCTTTAAGAAAACATGGTATTGTTCTAAGCTTGTATCTGTCTCTTTATCTAATTTAATCTAATTGAAACACTCTACCAAGTTACTGATGTGGGTAAAGTTTCTAGAAAATAAATTTTCAGTATGGTCTTTACATTTGCAGTTTTCATTTATCCTTTCTTTCCTTTTTTTTTTTTTTTCAAGGGAGGAGATAAATAAAATAAAATTATATAAATATTGCCTTTGGAAAGTCAGGATAAACTGAGGGAAACAAAGACAAGAAACAGTCTGGCTAACAATTACCTTCCTGCTATAGAGAAAACCCACAGAATAAGAGAAATCTTAAATCTAATTAAGAAACAGACAAATGTTTTACTACTGAAACCTTACAACAAAAATACATTTCAACAAGGACCAGCAAATTGCTACATCTGTACATAAAAAGCATCACAATTTAAAACTGAAACCTAGTAAATTACAGATTTTGAATGTCTTACATAACTACTATGAAGAAGGCTTCATTTCTGCTAAAAACCTTTAAATAGTAATATCTATTAGCACTTCTAACTGTTAGCAGATTCTCTTTTAATGATGATTTTAATTATGACCTTTTAATAATTACATAAATTACAGCAGCATTCTTCTGCTTTTGATAATCAGGATTTGAAATTAACAGAGGCTGTAAAAAGTGACTTTATACATGAACGTTTGCAAGGTAAAATATGTGCGTTCAGAAAGCTGTAGAATTTGCAGCGCTCATTTGCTAGCTGTGGGCTTAATTCCGCAATGAACTAAAACCTGTGCCCAGTTTAATGTCTATGGCCAGCCCCACTGTCCCCAGCTGGTACGGCCACATGTTTAAACTCATCAATTAATGGGTGAACTGGAGCCCAGGAGGCATGTCAAACATGAGCCCCATTCTCTGATGGGATAAACTGGGCAGCAGAAGCCTTCCAAGTGTTTTCATGAAACTCTACAGCGTGTGTCTTCTTTCTGAATGCTTACGTTTAGAGCAATAAACACCAAAATGCAAGCTAAGGGAAAGAATGAGGAACGTGTGGCAAGTACCTTTATATTAGCCAGAACTCATTTACTGCAGCACAATGCACACATTTTTTTCTAGGCCAAATAAATATGTCTTCAGGCAAATAATCTGTCCACTTAATAATTCAGTTACTGTACATATGGAGTCCCATTTTCTGTGACCAAATGGAACAGGTTTCTGTTAAAATTAATACTGTTTTCTATCTCTTCAAATTAGCAGACTGACTCTGCAGTCTCTATTCTGGCATCATTTCCACTGAAAAAACTAGAATTGTGCCTAAGAAGTACCAACTACATGCTATTTAAGAGATTTTAACTGGGGGCTAGAGGGCTGGTATTTTAAGGTGTCTCAGATTGTCAAAATCTCATTCAAAGAAGGACTTGAAGTCAAATTTGCAGTCCAAAAATCCCAGCTGCCACCTAACCTTCCAGATTCCTTACTTTTTCACTGATCATTTTCCCTGTCTTCCCAGAGTCTCTTTATATTCTGACTGCTACCTGCAAAAACCCAGTTCCTATCAGTTATGACCCAAATCAGGAACCAGATAACTAAATCCAGTGGACATGCTTAGAATATATCCACAGTAGACCTAAACAATCACAGAATCACAGAATAGCCCAGGTTGGAAGGGACTTCCAAAGATCATCTGGTCCGATCTTTCATGGGAAAGGGAGCACAGATGAGATTATCTAGCACCCTGTCCCATTGCATCTTGAAAACCTCCAGTGATGGGGACTCTATCATACCCCTGTGGAAGTTATTCTGGTGACTGACTGTTCTCACTGTAAGACATTTCTTTCTTAAGTCAAGATGAAACCTCTGCCAGTGTAATCTGTACCCATTGCCCCTTGTCTTCTCCATGTGACTCATTGTGAAGAGAGAGCCTCCATCTTCTTTGTAGCCACTCTTTAATTCTCCCAGAGCTTTCTCTTGTCCAAGGAGAAAAAAACCAATCCTTCTCTCTCTGTCTTTTACAATTTTCTTAATAACTGACAGATTGTCATGCTTGTGCAGGAAGCTAATTCAGAGATTGGCAGTTCCCAGAGCTGCCACAAAGAATTTGAACTTACAACTTTCCTTTCTCTGATATTTCCTGTATCCCCCCTTCCAGTTATTCTGGAAATCCATTTCTATCTTGGAATTTAGCATCTGACTTGAGGCTGCAGGTAATCATTTCTTTGACATTTTCAAATCTCAAGGAAAGACATTTTGAAAATAAATTGGAAATGGTGGCCCGCCTAACCAGAAAGATGAGGTTTGAGCAGCCCTGATATTGCAGTCCAGAGGAGAGGGCAGTTGTTGGACATCTCCTGTATGCACTGTTAGCCTGAGGGGTGTGTTTTTCTGGGCATTAGGAGTTATGAATGGAAACCACATCAAAGTGAGCTCTATCTGGAGGTCAGGACTTCGCTTTATGAGTAACTGCCATGGTAATGGCGTTGGGAGGACAACAGGGAGGGCATGGCTACTACCTCTCGCTCATCTTTTGGCTGAGCTTTCAGTTAAGGTGTTCTTGAAGTGTGCTTGGAGCTGAATTAAATGTGACTGGTACATGTTCTGAGTCTTCGGAGACCGCCTTAAGGGTTCACGTCCTGAGGACGTGGCAGGGCTCCTACTCATAAAAACAGGGAAGAGGATGAGGACATGGACTTCAACCAATGTGAAGGCATCTCTGGAAGCTAAGTAGGCAAAGATTAGGCTCCTATATAAATTGGATTCCCATGATGTATCAATTTACCTGTGTAGAAAAGTTAGGCATTGCCTTTTGGGTACTTTTTACTTTTTCACAAGAGGTATTTAAGATCCACTTGTGGAACACAGGCAGTATTTTTGATCCAGTTTCAAATCCTGGCAATCCCTGGGTAGTTTTGCCTGAGCTCTCACAAGCAAGCACATGGAGAAATGCCCAGGAGGTGGGTTAAACCAGCAGGAATTAAAGCCCTGCGGCAGCACCAGCACCGACAGTCTAAAACAAAAGAAGCAGCTGTCAAAACTTTGCCAATGTTAGGATCAGTCATTACTTGCTCTTTTTTAGTTTTTATGCAATTATACTACTATCGTGAATGCATCTTGGCATGAGGAAAATTAATGCAGGTGCTATTAAACATTTCACATTTTTCTTCCAACACCTACAATTCTGTGATTCTGTGATTCTAAGTCACCAGAATTATGGAAACATCCATAACTTAAAAATAAATCACAAAACCTGAGGGTCAGACCTTTGATCTTATTCCTACAGACATGTTAGAGTCTATTAGAAGTGCACCCCCTCACACAAATGTATTGTGGATCTGCTACAAACCCGTGAAAGGCATCACTATGTGGGAAAACTTACTATTTTGATGTCTGAGATGTGTGGGACTGGTCACAGCATGAGTTCAGATTATCTCAAATCTCCTGATATAGCCTGGCTCTGCGGATCTTTTAGACTTTCTTCTATTCCAGTTGTGTGATCCTTTCTTGCCCCCACTGCAAACTCATTGCAGGCAGGGGCTTCTACTAAAAGAACGTTCCCTCATTCAAGATTGGGACCTGTATTTCCTGACCTTTTATCCATGTATATTTTATGAAAATTCACAAAATATTCAATAGCTCTTAAAATCATCCTTTATTATCTCTGCTGGGCTGGGAAAGTGATTGAACACTGGGGTACATTGTAAACATGTAGAGAAAAGGGTTTGAGACCCCTTTAGAGGGCACTTTGCTTTTTATTCTGCCTGCAAGGTACACCTATGCATCTTTGGTTAGAAGTGTTAAAAAGAAAAAGCAGATGAAAGCAACAGACTTTTTTGTCAAGCTGTGACAGAAATCAAATGCAAATAGAGCTCAGTTCAAGACTGTTTGTTAAGTGTCACATCGGTGAGTATTAAATGCAGCACATGTCGTTTTACAATGTGCATACTGTATATGAATTTTATTGATTTTTTTTTCAAAGAGGATACATCGAATAATGTACTCTTCCTTACCAGTGCCAGCTTACAAGTGTGTCTTCATACTTGCGTATGCACATTCATTAGGCTCCTAAATGCTGCTGCCTTACTTAGCACATCTTGTTTTGTGGAGGCTGGGATTCGAGCTGTAGAAAGACCTACACAAATTACTCTCTCCCTCTGAGAAAAGTGGGACAGAGTCATTTAGACTTCCCAGCATGAAGCTGTCAATGAGCAGCTTCTCAAAATGATTCACAATTAGTGCACCAGGCTTACACTAGGAACAGTTTCTCAAATGATTTCCTTTCCACAAAGGAGTGACTTTGGGGCTTCATTTTGCTATTAAGAATGTTACAGATGTATAAAAAAAATCATCAGATCTGGTTAACTCTGATGCACATATATATGAAGTCTTTGTACTATACTGTGTGAAAAACAAATCTGATTTCTCGATATTCATTCAAACTACATAGTTTTCCAATTAATATTTAGAAAAACTATCCCTGGCATAAAAATACATATGAGTAGCAACAACAGCAGTGTCATATTCATCTCCCTGTGCTAGGACAGAGCCATTAACGATTCAGCAATGGAGTGATCCATTTCTGATCCATGGGAGATGCTATCTATGTCTACTGCGTCCACCTACGTGCAGTTGCATCAGTATTTGAGCTGTGTTTGGTTTTGTGTGTGCAGTCTTTCCTGGTGTGGGATCTTTGATTCCACAATCATCTCCTTACAACACTCAAATCATCAGAGTGCTTAGAAAAACATATTAAAATCAGTGGCAGCCAGACAACTTCATGATCTTATGCATTCTGGTCTACAGTCTTAGATGTTTAAATGCCAGGCTAAAGCATGTTAAAATTGGCCGTATACCTAAGACATTTAATGCATTTATTGGTGATTTTAAGTATCTTACCTGCAGGCTCAGTGACAGACGCTCAGATTCCTTTGGAGGTTGCAAGACACACAGTGTATCTGTAGTCCAGGCTCCTGTCTCCTGACACATCTCACCTCCAGGGGCACAGCAATGTCACACATGAGCCAAAACAGAGGCCAGGAATTTGGATATGCCCCAAAATACTGGCTAACAAAAGGGTCCTGCTGAGGAAAGCTCTTCCTCGCATATTGAGTACTCTGAAGGTATAGTTTTCTGCTGGGGATTTTCCACATCTCCCCTCGTGCCATACACAGATATTATGGCCTCTTCTTAATCCATTTAATCACTGTTTATGATCTTAATGAAAGGAGGTGAAAATAGAGTTTATACATATTCTTCCTACATTCATGTAATCTTAAGCTCCTCAAGCTTCGCATATCTTTTGCTTAAGAAAAAGTGTGCTACTTAGGCATTATCTAAGTGATACCTGAAACAAGTTTCTGTTGTATCCTCTTAATAAAACCAAAACTAACGTTAGGTTAAGCAGGCTGTGGCCTGAAAAGGGTGCAGAAGTTAAGGATTCAGCTCCTGGAGTCATGTGATGGTGCCAAGTCTGTCTATTTATCCATTCATTATCCATCTATTCCATCTATATTTTAGAGAAAATTGATAGTCCATTAGACAGCAGTTCCTTCTGCCTTGTAGGTATTTCCTCCTTTCCAAGAAAGGTGGTGAACAGCAGTTTCTTCTATAATGTAATAGAAAACATACGGGATGGTAGCCATTTAAAGGTCACTATTTCTGTAAGCTAGGAAGGGAGTAGCAGGTTGCCTAACCCATAACTTTTGGATGGAAAAGATTTTATATTTTTTTTTAAAAAAATCATTAACCCTAATGAAACGTCAAAATTCTTTCCATTTAACTGCATTCCTAGTAAACCAATTTCAATTAAAGTTACTGTGCTTTTTCTTACTCATAATTTTACTGTAATTTTCAAATAGTTCTTTGGTTTTATCTTAAAGTTAAAATAACAGTTTTGGGAACTATATTTTAAGTCCAACAGATATAATTATAATGCCAGACAACATGATTTGATACAAATGTCTATGCCATTTGCATACAGCTTTCATTCATGTCTTGTGTTTTGAGGAAAAAAAATTAAAAAGTCATGCTCAGAATGCTGACAAAAAGTTGTTGTGTGTGAAAAGCAATAACCAGCTCTGTTTAATTAAATAAGGAGCAGTGTTTCATATAAATGCATATTTTCTTCTTCCTCCTTCTCTCTATTTACACTCCTCTCAGATGAATTTTTTTGATCCCTTCTGCATCTTCTCTGCCCTTTGCAGTCATGCCTCTTCCCTTTTTCTCTTTACATTTCCTCCAAAACACCTTTTTTTCCAATTTGCTTCCTTTAGGGAGTGCTGTTACATTTCTGTTCCTTTGCTTCTTTTTCACCTGTTTTATGATTTTCTTCCAGAGCCTTTCTTACCCATCCCAAAGCTTAACTCTTGCTACCTAACACATTTCTCAAATCCTTCTTGCATTGTTTGCCATACCTTTTTTGGTAGTTCTTCCCCGTAGACCGCACTCATTCTTATATCTTCTCAGTAATGTGGCCTCACTGCAAAGAAAAGGAGCCCTTGAGGGGGCTATATTAAGAAAATGCAGCTGCTGCTCCATAACTTGATTTCTTTAAACAATTGTGGGTCAAAAGCAGCATTTAAGGCAATGGTAGAAAGTAGAAGCTGTGCCACAACTCAGCAGAACCTGGAACATATTTAAGAAGATTGAACTGAAGCACTGAGGAGGGCTATTATTTCACATGTTTGTGAGTAAGGGCAAGGGTTCTGAATGCATGTTTCTCTCTTTGTATCCAGATATTTTAGTGACTTCACACAGATATTTGCTCAAAAATGCTCTTAGAGCTTAAAACTAAAAGTTAACATTTTATTTTATCCAAAAACCTCCAGCAGGCATGGTAACTTATATTGATTTTCTAAGTTAATATAATTCAGGAAATAATCTTTTCATCTGTTAGGAGAATACACTTTTGTCAGTGTTTTTGTCTTCAGCTCTTGATAAGAACTATGTTAAACCAGGGAATCATTAATCCTGACTTTTACTAGTATGTGTCCTAAAGACATTCGACTCTGCAGATAATTTACAGGAAATAATATAGTTACTGTAAAAATCAAATTTAAAAGACAAAATTACTTTAATAACACACTGTAGTCTTCCTTAGAGAGTGATTGGACAATATTTCCATTGTGCATATAGGGCTGCATCAACAGCCTAAATATACAGTGACAAAAACTTACAATGAATCTTGGCTAACAATTGTTCTAGCACTTGAGGGAATGAACTTCTCAGTGTGCCACAGCTGACATTCCAAGTCCACGGTATGCCACAAAAAAGTACATTCCGTTTCCCACACTTAATTATCATATGAATTTTGAGATTGTCCAATGATGTCCAAGACTTCACATGAAGCTGGCAGGTGTGACACCAGACCTACTGGAGATCCTAGATCTTCCACAATATCAGACTGTTGAAGATAGACCAACAGTGAGATTTAGATCAAGATTCAGGCATCTAAATTTAGATCTGCATGTAGTTTTCAGCATGCAAGCCACGTTTCACTCCACTGTAGTCAGTGATGATCTCAAATTAGTTGCAGTTGTCTCCACACAAGCAACTACTGTCATTTTAAATGCCATAGGGCATCCTGGTTATCTCCAGCTGCTACTGAAGAAGGATAAGGATCTCTTGTAAGTCCTATCTCACAGCTGTCAGACCAGTAGGGCATCTAGAACTCCTTAACGCATGCCCAGTGGCACTAGATGGAGTCAGTGTAGTCTGGGGAGCTGTTTAGTTCAGACACCTACCTCCAGTCACTCTAGAAACTACTGTATCTAATATTAATCTCAGCACATGAAGACAAAGCAAAAATAGCTTGTGCTCTAAAGATAGGATATCTGAGAAAACGGAGCAAGCAAAAGTGGGAGACAGGAATAGTTGCTCTGTCCTCAGCAGAGGAGGAGTAGAGGGGAATTAGCAGACAGCCAAGTGATGTGACTTGTCGAATTTCACAGAGGCAGTGCTTGGCACAGGAAATTTACTGCATGGACTTTTCTGCCAGACCTCGTCTAGCTCTCCTGCTGTGGCTGAAGACATTAGGCAAAATTGATAGGAATTTGATGCGAAGCAGCCAGAAGGGCCACACGCTTTTTTCTTTCCAAGCACTACTTCTGTCGAACTCCATAGGAGTTTTGCCATTCCTCTCCCTGGCTTTGAGCTGGTTCTGGGGGATTCCCGAAGAATTTCCACAGGTATTTGGAAAAAATTCTTTACTCAGATAAAGCAAATAATGGTCTGAGCTCCTTCCTGCAGTCAGAAACTTTTGATATTCAACATCTGCCAAGGTCCATGACCTGTGCAACCCCCTAGGTGTTCTACTCCGTTTGTGGACTTCCAATGGCTGCAGCTCTTAAGTGCAATGTAACATACAATATGCTGCTCAGACCAATTCTTCTTTCTAATCACTTCAGATTAGAGATACTTTTGGTCCATCATGGAGAGGTTCGCCCTATCTTGCTTGTATGTTGTAATTTGATGGTTGCTCTCACTGCAGAAGGACAGCGGGTAAATCCAGGAGAAGCTTTTTGAGTGTGCTCCTAGAAATGCCAGAGGAGCACCAATATGTAAAGCTGAAGATACGTTTTCTGGCTATGAGCTATCTGAGGTCTCTCTTCTATTTCTGCCTAGAGAGACTCCCTGTCACAAATATCTTTCAAAAGGACTTTGTTGAACAGTACAGTGTGGCTTTTCAGTGTGAGTTTGACTAAAACATTATGACTACTTTTATAGTTGTTAGAGAGAGCAAGGAGTGTGTTCAGACTGTAAGCTAGGGTAGGGCTTGTAGGGATTAGAGGAACAATTCAAGCATCGTGATCTTTTGGGACTCTCTGTTGCTAAAATTGAAATCAACCCCATATCAGTGCACAATGGTAACAGAGTGATTATCATTAAATCCGCATTGACCATCTGAATAAGGACAAAATAAAGACATTTCCAATAACCTCTGAGCTAAGGTGAAATAATACCTTAGAGCTAAATGGTGTCACCACATCTCTGACCCATCCTATTCCGGATAATGTAGCATACTGAGTGAGCATCCTTTCATGCTTTAAACATCTAAATGTTATAGATTTAAAAATGCAGATTTACTGCAATAGTAATCATCCTAGGTCCTGAGAGGTCCTAGAAATGAACTTTCTAAGAATGAACTTTCTAGAAAGTTCTAGAAACTTTCTAAAAATGTGGTCACTGAAGACATGAGACATCATAACACCTGAAAGCAGAAGCTTGGAGAGAGTAGTGGAGCTGCTTTATATTTTTACTGAAGTTGTGCATATGCAACAATCTTTTGTTGAAAACAGACTTCATGCAAGTAAAGACTGACAAAATCAGGGCTATTAGTTACAAAACCATAACTCATGGTCACGTCAGTACATATGCTATATACTTACAGAGAATTGTATTCATACAATGTACCTTGCTTGCAGGGGGAAAAGAAATAATATATATATAAAATACAGCAAATGTATTGAAATAATTAAGGGGAGAAAGATGTTTCCATCTTCAATGGAAACATGACATTTAAAAAATATGTTCCTAGGAAAGGAAAATAATAATTTGCTCTCTTTTGTGTATTAGTGGCGGAACTCTTAAACACAGTAGATGTTCAATGTGCAGCTGTGAATGCAATAAGCTATGTTAAGAAGCTAATATTGGGTCACTTCCTGTTATTGTACTTGCAAAACCTTGCTCATCAAATAAACTGATCAGCTGCTTACAAATAAAGTTGCGAATGAAGTTTGGAGAACTCAGGCCTTCTGCTTTTGTTTCAGTTTTTAAACATTTTCTCATGATACCTGTATTTTATGATTTCAAAGACAAATACTAACCTGTGTATTTGGAGTAGAAAGGGTCTTCAAGACACACAGAAGCTCTTACTCTTAGAGATGAGGAGATAAAGCTGCAGCTGAAAATCATCTAGGGCTTGAACTATAGAAATAGGTTTTATAATGTCTATATACAGTCAAGGTAATTGGTAGTCCATGGAATAAAAAAAATATTTTGGCCTCTTAAAATGATAGCTAAAGATCTGTTTTGCACAGTACTGTTGAGACTAGCAGTTCCTTTTGTGAGGTGCTGAAACTGGAATACATTTTTTATTGGATCAGGCCAAGAAGGCCAATGGCATCCTGGGGTGCATCAAGAAGAGTGTGGCCAGCAGGTCGAGGGAGGTTATCCTGCCCCCTACTCTGCCCTGGTGAGGCCACATCTGCAGTACTGTGTCCAGTTCTGGGCTCACAAGTTCAAGAAGGACAGGGAACTGCTAGAGAAGGTGCAGCAAAGGGCTACAAAGATGATTAGGGGACTAGAACATCTCTCTTACGAGGAAAGGATGAGGACTTGGGTCTTTTTAGTCTGGAAAAGAGAAGACTGAGGAGGGAACTGATCAACACCTATAAATACTTAAAGGGTGGATGTCAAGAGGATGGGGCCAGTCTTTTTTCAGTGGTGCCCAGGGACAGGACAAAAGGAAATGGGCACAAACTTGAAAGTAAGAAGTTCCATCTAAACATGAGGAGGAACTTCTTCACTTTGAGGGTGGCAGAGCACTGGAACAGGCTGCCCAGAGAGGTGGTGGAGTCTCCATATCTGGAGACGTTCAAAACCCACCTGTGCAACCTGCTCTAGGTGGACCTGCTTTGGCAAGGGGGTTGGACTAGATGATCTCCAGAGGTCCCTTCCAACCCCATATCATTCTGTAATTCTCTAATTCTGTGACAAAGGACATAGTTTTCGGTGTTGATACAAAATGTTCTTCCTTTCATCTTACATTCTTAAAATAGATTTTAAAATAAAATTGGACCACATTTAGGTCTGGATTTTCTAGAAATTCCCAAAATGTCTTTTTGAGAACATTATAAACAGTAGGGACTTCTGACCACAGAATACATATCATTTTTCCACTGACCAATCTGCCTAGAAATGAATTGTTGTTGTTGTCGTTTTTATAATTTTAAGGTTAGAATAGAAATAATATGTTTCCCAGATAGGAAATACTACCTTTTAGACTGGACCAGATCCTCCATCTTGATTAATTTTTATTATTTGCTCTGTAAATTGTACTATTTACATGACAATTGTCATGCAGTGTGAATAAACCAGCAAAAAGCACATTAAAAGGATGAACCTAGGTTTAAGATGCGCAGTTCATTTTCATTCATAGTTTTATTTACATATTACCAAGTTATTTTAAAATGTTGGCATTCTACCCATCAATTAATTTCCAAAAACCACAGTCATATTCACATACCTGCAATAAAGTGACTAGGTCAGTAGACAAGGGGCGACCTATGGATGTAATCTATCTGGACTTCTGTAAGGCCTTTGACACAGTTCCTCACAACATTCTACTTGCCAAATTGGAGGGATACGGATTTGATGGGTGGACGGTTCGGTGGATAAGGAATTGGCTGAATGGTCGCACCCAGAGGGTGGTACTCAATGGCTTTAAGTCCAGATGGAGAGCAGTGACTAGTGGTGTCCCTCAAGGGTCCGTCCTGGGACCGGTACTGTTTAACATTTTTATCAAAGACATAGACAGAGGGATTGAGAGCACCATCAGCAAGTTTGCAGATGACACCAAGCTGTGTGGTGTTGTCGATACATCGGAGGGACGGGATGTCATTCAGAGGGACCTGGACAGGCTGGAGAGGTGGGCCCAGATGAACCTCATGAGGTTCAACAAAAGCAAGTGCAGGATTCTGCACCTGGGAAGAAACAATCCTCAGTATAAATACAGACTGGGGGATGAGGTATTAGAAAGCAGCCCTGAGGAAAGGGACTTGGGGGTGCTGATTGACGAGAAGCTGGACATGAGCAGGCAATGTGCTCTCGCAGCCCAAAAGGCCAATCACATCCTGGGCTGCATCAAAAGAAGTGTTGCCAGCAGATCCAGAGAGGTGATTCTGCCACTTTACTCTGCTCTGGTGAGACCTCACCTGGAGTACTGTGTGCAGGTCTGGAGCCCTCAATATAGAAAGGACATGGACCTGATGGAGCGGGTCCAGAGGAGGGCCACCAAAATGATCAGGGGGCTGGAGCACCTCTCCTATGAGGACAGACTGAGGGAGCTGGGGTTGTTTAGCTTGGAGAAAAGGAGGCTCCGGGGAGACCTCATAGCGGCCTTCCAGTACCTGAGAGGGGCCTACAGGAAGGCTGGGGAGGGTCTGTTTACAAAGGCCTGCAGCGACAGGACGAGGGGCAATGGTTTTAAGCTGGAGAAGGGGAGATTTAGATTGGATATTAGGAAAAAATTCTTTACCGTGAGGGTGGTGGAACACTGGAACAGGTTGCCCAGGGAGGTGGTTGAGGCCCCTTCCCTTGAGATATTCAAGGTGAAGCTCGACGAGGCCCTAGGCAATCTGGTCTAGTAGGAGGTGTCCCTGCTGACTGTGGGGAGGTCGGACTAGATGACCTTTGGAGGTCCCTTCCGGCCTGGACCAATCTATGAATCTATGAATCTATGAACTCATACATTAGCAAAATAATCTGTAAAATTTACCTAACACTCAGTTTTTAAACTTCTTACCCAAGAAATGAGGCTCTGAAGAAGGGCCACTCTTCTAAGCATGTCTGTTACCCAGATGTGATGCAGTAACCTACAAGGAAAAGTATTTTCTGAGAAATCAAATAGCATTAAGATTAAAACTAATAAAGCCATTAAAATTAGGGCCAATTAAGACTTATGCAAATGGCATAGGGTTTTTAGCCTGGCATTATGGAGCAAAACAGCCTATTAGGATGGGGTTTTTCCAATATGATCTGTTTGAAACTCTGTATTGTCAAAATCAGCCAGGATAATGGCAGTATGATGTACTGTGCCATTGCAAATGTATTTTGGCTCTTGCCTGAAAATGATGACCAGGCAAAAAAAGAGTCCTGGGAGCTGATCAGGGCATGGCAGTTTCTATTTTGGTATCTTTAAATATATGTAAAATTCTTTAAAAATTCTAAACTTCCTAAATTATCCTCAAGAGTTCTAATCAATGAAAACATGTTAAAATAGAAGACTACTGAGACTGCAAGTACCATTTTGCTTTAAAAAAATTCTGCATTTTAATTTTGATATAAAATGAAATCGTCATTATAGGAAAAAAAATATAAATGTGGACTTCGCAGTTCTGTTAGTCACTATAGTCACATATTCCTTTCTTTTTTAACTGAAATAGTTTCAAACTACATCTTTTGTTCCTAAGGCATCTCTGTTCCATGTATTAAATTACCCATACATGAAAAAGTCAATTTGTAAATGTGTGTTCTTATAAATAACCAGCAAAACTAAAATTGTTATGATTGATTTGAAATAATTGATTACAGTATGACAGCTTTCTTTTTCTTAATTATAAAATACAATTACATTTTTGTGCTTTCATACCTGAACATTACAAAAGCTGAGAGAACTATTTCTGTTCTACTTCTGATTAGATCAGCAATGCCACTTCTTCAGGTCTTATCAGATTGGTTTTGATAATAATTACTTGGGAAGTGTTTGATCTCAATGATGAATACTTGATTAGTTTTTCATGAAATCAGTCAACCACACCACTCAACACTACTCATGTGAGACCTTGTTGATTTAGCTGTTCGAAAGAATGCATTCTTCTTCACTGCAGTTATGGGATGTCAGTCTTTGGGGAAAAGAGGGTGGAAAAAGGGCAAGTTTATGGGTAATGATATTGCAGCAGCAGATATTTAAGGTTTGCTAATTCTCTTCTCAATTATGTTCATTCCCTGCCTCGTCACACTGCCTGCTACGTGGCCACAGAATCAATCTTAGCAGTGGAATAAATTTTTCCTTTTTCAAAAAAAGGTTTCATGACACCATTGTCATCTTTGAAACCCTTGGAGGGTTTTGCCCTGATGAATAATATTTCATATGTGGAATGTTTATGTGATTTTCACGGAGTGATAACCCCGCTACCACCTAACTTTGATGCATTGAGATTGCTGCTTTTCCCTACTAAAGTGCTTTTACACACCACCTCCTACAAATTGACTTAAGAGTTAGAAATAGAAGATTCAACAAAACTTCAACTCTCCATGGAAAAAAGGGTCTTAGAGAGAAATTTATACATTGGGCACAATCTGCTTTAATTATTTAAACAGGAGCTTTTGCTGAATAAGCAATAGGCGTTTTTCCCCTCATCTTTTTTCTTTTCCTTTATGCAGTTAGAATCAGTTATCCAAAGCTGACCATATATCCATATTTTAAAATGACTACTTTTTTAACCAACCTTTTTTTAAGGATTGGTCTGCAGACCTATACTCACTGAAGTCAATAGCATCGTCTGCATAAGTAAAAATTGCTCATGTAACAAGACACTCAATGGATTAGTCTCCAAGTTATAGGGAAAAAAATCCTATAGTTCGGGTACTTGTGATTAAGTATCTGCAGAAGAAGAGATTTTCAGGACAATGACCTTGCTTGTCAGTCATAAAATAGCAAGGCAGAACCTTTTATCAAAAGAGGAGTTAATGCTGCGCTAATTAAGAGAAGGGAAGAAAATTTCCAAGGAGGCAATATTTTCTCTAATGTTTTTCTTTTTAAAGTTGCTAATAGAATTATGACAGTTTTAACAATCAGAAAATACAATGCATTCCAAATGTTTCTTTTGTTAATTATAAGATCTCAGGAAATTGCCTAGATCTTTAAAACTTAATGTTTCACTAATAAGCTTAGATCCCTTTAGGTTGTTGTTTTGGGGTTTTGTTTTGTTTTTAATATCAACTGTTATTTTGGTGGCAATACATTTCTCTTTGAAGATCTAATTTAAGCAGGCTCTTCTCTCGGAGACTCAGACTGCTTAAAAAGAAAATAATGTTCCAAGACTATAATTATTTTGGTTATTGTGTCATCATGTTATTGTTGTACTGGAAGAAATGTTCATCTGAACGTTTCATTGTTTTGATATAAGTCTGAAAAGAAAGGGAGAGCAGTCAGGCTGCTGGGTGGAAAAATGGAACATCTCTCTTTAAATGGTGAAGAGCAGTTTGAATGCAGTTGCCTCCAAATATAACATGAATTCAGCAATTTTTATTTAACCGTTGTGCACTGTCAAAGCACCTGTCATCCTAAGATATCATCTTTATGTAATAGCTGTTGGCCGGCATTTCTGAAGAACTCAGCTCCCAGTTAGAAGCCGAAATGAGCAGAAAGATTTTCATAGAGGCTTATTACTCTGCGATTCCCATTGAAAACAAAGGAAGCTACGAGGTGCCAGCTCCTTTGAAAGTCTGTCTTCTTTGTTAGGCCTCTTAGGAAGACCCGCAGCCGAGGTTTTCAAAGGAACCTAAGGGATTTAGGTTCCCAGTTCCCATTGAGGGGTTACAGAATGAGAAGACCTAACCCAGTGCCTTTGAGAAGTCTGGCTCAGGACCTTTAAAATTCATAACATGCAAAACCAGAGCAAATATCCAGAGACGAGAAAAGATCTAAGCCTGAGGGACATCAGAATTAAGAAGTAGCTTGTGGATCTTGAACCCCAAATAAAATAAACCATCCAAGAGCAAAAGAAGGAGCGTGGAATAGCAATTAATCCTCACATTTTCACTGAAGTCAACTCATTTCAAATTACAACATGCAGTTTGTTGTTAAAGGCATATGCAGTAACTACCCACAGGCACTACTAATACTCTTGTTGTCCTCAAATCATTATGCATGTCAAAAAATGAGGAAAATGAGAAAAAACTCTGCAACAGCATAGGGATTCCTATCACATTGCTCTCCTTATCAGTAAAATCCTTACTGACCTCTCATTTAATTCTTCTCTCATTATTCCCTTCAAAAGGAAGCATGCATTCTGGACAACAATAAAAAAATCTATAGAGTAGTACCATTTCTGTCATTTGCAGCTAATGAATGCTTTTTAGTATTGACTAGCAACTGGTCTAATAATGACAATGACTCCACTGATTTAGAGCAATAAATCCAAAGACTTGGCAGGCCTCTATTAGTATAATAAGCTCAAACATTCATTCAGGAACATTAAGAAAATGGGCAGCAGACTCTTGAATATTAGAGATTCTCATGTTTCTTTCCTTTCAGTAATACCATCTGCCTGAAAAAACATGATTTTGCAGTGTTTAATGTGTAAATTTAAGTGACAGCTAAGGTAAGCGTGAGGATTTTTTTCTTTCACTGTTGCTAAGAGAGTGGGTCAATTATGATGAATATTATTACTGTAGGGCTATGAGAGCCCACACTAACAGCATCTATTAGGAAAGGTTTGGGGGGGTTAAATGCCTGTGTTCAACATCTACTGTGGACAACGGATATTACCAGTGGTTCCAGATATTATCAGAATCGGATGTTTGATACTCCTCATAACAAAAGACCTCTCAGTGTTTTATCACTAGATGAAAGGCTTAAAAGACTTCAGATAAACAACAGCAATATGCTTGTCTTCATCAGTGATACAGGAGTAAAGATAATTCGCCAGGCATTCCTGATCTGTTTTGCATACATTTATTTTTCTCTTTCGGTGAAGATATATTAACTATTATTATTAATGTTCATTATTACATGCAGATGAAATAAAGAAAACAGATTAATTACATTGGTTTTATCAGGACTCTGCACAGATACTGTTCCAAAATAAAATCTAAATAACGTAAGAAGCAATCTTGCCAGATAAAGGCAAACAAACCAACCAGTCAGAAAAATTATGAGAGAAATCTGTCCAACTGGTACTTTAGTCCAAACTGTAAATCCCCCTCAGAAGCAACGTTCCAAACTAAAATCTAGTGGGATCTGCCTTGTACATCTGCAGGATATTTCTCTTTCTGGTTCATCTGAGTGCTTGTATTTAGCTGCAGAAACCCCTTTCCCACCAAAGGGAAAGCAAAAGCCCTGTCAGGCCATGGAGGCGGTGGGACCTAAGGTGGTCCCTGCAGACAAACTCCACCACACAGGGGAAAGAAGAGGCTGGTGACACATTTCCCTGTGGTGGCATGATCCAAGGAGCGTCCAGTACTAAACTGCAACAAACTGCATGGCTGAAATAGCCTCCTGATGGAGCTATTGGCCAAGTCGCCTGTCTTCGTAGTTGTGTTTCTTTTGTACAGCTTGCATTTGTAACTGTGTGTTGGCAAACGGAGGTTTATTCGGAGATGCATGGAATGGACAGAGGCTTGCAGTTCGAGCATTGGAGTGTCTGGGTGGCAATTGCTTCCACAAAGTGATATTTTCCTGCAAGTATTGTAGATAGCAGCTTTTTGTTTTAGATTACAGTAGACCGTAACTGTATGAAGAGCAGGAAAACGTGGCTAATGCCAGAGTTCCCATGACAGTTTGCATACAAATTTGTGGCTGGAGGTGGATTCATTAATAAAGTCAATACAGAGTTTATGTCAGCTCCACCAAAGCAGATAGCCATAGGAGAATCTGTCTAACTTCATCTGATGTATTTAATTTGCTGATTTATTTAGTAATAATGAGTGGATTTATTGTGTTTGAAAATGGAAAGTGTTCCGCGTTGCGAAACATCCTGCTGGAAGAGACGTGGAAGCATATCACAAGGATAATGGCAAGGACAGAGAAGCAGCTGGAAGTTCATAGGTCACCGTATGAGAGTAATAAAAGTAAAGAGCCCTTATTCCCACTTATTAGCTTATTATTATTTCTCTCATCTTGCTGCTGTGTTTGGTCCTGGCAAAGTGCTTATTATACTCATCATAGCGAATTTCAATCACATTGTCTCCTGAATCTGGTCAGCAGCCCAGCGAGGAGGCAGGACAGAGTTGGGGATATGGGTTTAATGTTTTCCTATCGCCATGCGTTCCCCATTCCAGCAAAACTCCCTCATTGGGGCTTTATTTCAGGAAAATATCAAACACTATTTGTCAAGATAAGTGATGTTTGTGGTCTGAGGTAACAATAAAGACAGAAATATTAAATGGCAGTATTTAAATTCCTCTAACACTATTGCAAAATGGTGCAAGAAGCCAATTAAGAGTTCATCCCCCCTACAGCCAATAGAGAAAGAATGAGAGTTTAAGGCGTAGATGTCCTCAGGGTCCACTAAGCGAGATGCATCCCACCCCAAGTGCCCAGGAGACACGGATGGCGTAAAACCCATCTCATGCAAGATGACCAGCAAAACAGGCTCCGTGTTCAGCACAACAGCTTCAGGAGCGTGGTTAAAGATCCAGGGGTGGGTTATAGTCTTTTAATACTGCATGTGAGAAGGCACTTAAGTGGGGCTTGTATTTCCATGACAAATTCGGTGTGAAGCTGGAAACTATTTCAGCCAGCGGTTTTACTGGCACACAGCCAGAGGATTGCAGATGGTACAGCATTACCCTGTCTTGAGTGGGGAAATCAAGAAAGCTTGAAATGATAAGCCTTCGAACAGGAGAAGCTGTTTCTGTGCCACTTGCAATTGCAAATACAGACGATTCAAGTGTAAGAGACATCAGGATCCACACATCTGGTCTTCGCAAGAGGACAATAACTCCAGAATGAGACAAGCATGCTGCGGCTAAAAATGAACCAGAAGCAGAAGCTTTATGATGCATAGCCACATTTCCAGATCCAAACCCATTTTTTAGCATTTTGATCAAAATCTGCACCCATAAAAAAGGCAGTCTAGTTTTCTGTTACTTGTTAGGATGAAAAAAAGAATGCATTTAAAATGGAAAAAAACCTCATTGAAGGAAAAAAAAAAAAGAAAAAGAAGAAATTTTGAGTCTTGACAAAGCAGTATGTGGAGACACATGCCAGACTGAAAGCTAAACAAGAGCCCAGTTTGGATTTAAAGAAAATGCTTGCCCTGTTTGGAAAAAATGTGTGTTTATCAGGCTAAGTTTTGATTCACAGGGTACAAACAAAGACAGTTCTGAATTCATTCTGGCATATGCTTTCTGCATTTCTGGGAGGAAGAGGTGACTTATATGCTGCCTGTGACAAGGGAAGTCATCCTACTTCTGTTGATCAAAGCCCTCCTTAGAAGTGGGGCTGCAAAGGTTTCTTCAACCACAGAAAAGAAGCTTTTAAAAAGAAAGATGATGCAAAGAAGGAACAAATTCCTGGAGTAAATGAGATAATTACCACCTGGACATAGTGTTTTACACTTCATAAGAAACTTAGTGGAGAGACAGTAAGTGGATTGCATAGGTAGATGTTGTCACAAACATGCACGCAGGCTGCAGATGCAGCTGTACCAAAGACAACGAAAGAGCTGTGGAATAACAAGTAATAAGCGCTCATGCAAACAAGGAATAGGTGTTACAGATACAGCTGCACACAGTGTATTTGAAAACACAGACTACAGGTCATATCGTAAGACAGGAAAATCCTTTGAAGCAATAACTCTGGAAAAAGGTTTAGATATCAAAGCAAGGGAGTCAGTTTTCAGTGCCACTCTTTACCAAAAGGGTAACTGCTGTTGTTTGTATAAAGAGATCTCAAGTAGCAACTGGAGAGCTTAAATGACTTTTGCTTGCACTTACTTGGAAGTATCTTTATTGATATTGAAATTCCGTATATAACTCAAAAAGGATTTTAGGGAAATTTAGAAGGTTGGAAAAGAGCAACAAGAACGCTGTAAAGCACCTGCTATAATGAAAGAGTTATGGAGCTGAAGCTATTTTAAACAATGCCCGATCTACTGTGATCTCAGCCAATAAGAACCTATTTGAAAAACAGAATTCTGATAATGAAGGTTCTTCTTCCCTTTAACCAAAGAATAATAAAATCCTGGGGAAAAAAATCAGATTCAAAATACACAGATCTTTAATACTGAGCAAGCTAACCACTAGAACAATTTCTGAAGGCTGGTGGTAACATTTGTTTCATTGCTAGCAATTTTTAATTCATAATGTTGGGGGTTTTTTTCCTGAAATTTTGGCCTAATTGAAACTGGACTATTTTAAAGGAAATCTACAGTGCGTGTTAAACAGGAGATTAGATGGGATAATCACAGTGGTCATTTCTTGCATATGTATCCACACATTTTTGAAATCAACAAAGAGCACCACAAACAATGAGCTCTACCAATACTGTGAATATTGGTTTCAGGGCAACACAACGCTTCCTAGGATGGGAGTGCAGCTTGGAGCTTTGTGGATATGGCACTCCACACCCCAGCTGTGTCCAGCCTGAGGAGACACAACAAAGTCAAAGAAATACCAATCAAACATCATAACAGAAGGCTGCCAAGATCAGTAAATTCAAGAAGAGTAGGTAAAATGTTGTCCTTACTGGTAGTCCCTACAACAGTATGAGAAATCTCAGCTTTTTGTGGGTTTAAGGCTTGCACCAAAATGTAGATGCAGCAAAAGACAGAAGTTGTCAATATAGAAAACTGTAGTATTAAAGAGAATACCTGATTCTAGAAACTGATTAATTTATCAAACAGTATTTCAAAGATTTTTTTAAAAGACATTACCTTCATCTGTGAATGTCAGCCCTGTAATACCTAATTATTAGTTCCTCTTAAAGGAGAGCCTCTGATAGTATGGTCCTGCAGAAAGTTATGAAGAAGTTTTCTTGTTTGTCATACGCAGAAGATAGTCAATTGTTTGTCTCTACTGTAAATGCTAAGGTTCACAAATATCATCAGAAAATCAATTAACATCACCAGAAAATTCATCAACATTGCTAACTCTATGGAACAAGACACATTTGTGTATGTTGATGGGACACCTATTTCCCCCTGAAACTCTGGAGATGGTACTGAGAAGCAGCACAGCCAGTCTTACAGAGCTGCAGCGCACAGTGTGCTTGTCCTCCCACTTTGAAAACCAATTTTTTCTTGATTTACAGTGGCACGTCTGTTGTGGGAATTATGTCATAGCCATTCGTGTTCCCTGAAGTACATCTTAACAAATTCCCCACATAATAATTAGATAGAATCAACAGTCACAGTTGCTTTGTTGTTTTCTAAGATGTTAAGCCATAAAACAAAGAATAAGTTTAAGTGATTTTTCAGTAGATTACCACATGGAGTAAGTGGCGTGGAAGTCATCACAATGTCTCATATAAAAATTTCATTCTGAACAGTTGTGTTATCTGTGACTGGGCAGTAAAACGTTCACTTTATTTAAGGTTTGGAAAAACTGAAGATATTTAAGTCCTCCTGAAGACCAGAATCTAACGCCTACAACACCTTCTATTAGTAATGACTCACAGTAAGACTTCTATTTGTGCAAAGCCTCTGGTAGAGTTCTGCATTTATACTGCAGTTAAGACCAGCTCTTCTTGCTGTTTCTGGGCTGAGCCTGTCAGATGCTGAGGTTTGACGGCTTTTATCCCTTCTCAGTGCAAGTCAGTCTCTGGCAGTACTGGGGTCTTGACTTAGTCATATACTGAGAAGTGACCGTCTGCTGATCCAAACTGCGTGGCTGCCCCTGGGGACTAGGCACGGATGCACCAAAAGTATTTTCACTTGTCACGTGAGTCAAATATAGACACTAGTGATATAAAAACAAATGCACTGATTTACAGTGCTGCTCAGTTCCATCAAATCTTAACCTTCTCACAGTATCTCTAACAAACATCTGTTTGGAAAGATCATCTTTTTGGTTTTGCCTAGTGTATCGGAACTAAATTTGTTCTTTTTTTTTTTTTTTTTCTGGTTAGTAGAACTCAGTCTTATGTTATGTCCTCTAGTAGCCAGAAAAATGGACTTTGCCATCTGTTGTTTATCTCTGTTTTCAGATTTTCCTGCAGTCTGTTACTTGATCAACAGTACGCACTGGGCTTTGTTGTATTTCTTCCTCTTTTTTAACAAGGTGCAGAGGAAAAGTTTTCTTACTAGCTGAGGACATTTAGGGCCAGGCTAAAATAATCTCTTCCTGGGCTATCATAGACTAGCCCAGGATATATATACACACATATCTAACTCTCAATATATATACTTGAATATATACCAATCAAGTTTGGTTGTTCCTACTTGTGACACCTATGTGGAATATAAATTTGCACATAAATGTATATCTGAATTTGATGCTTCTGGAGAATTTCAGGATCCCTTCTCTGAGGCTTATTTCATGCTTCAGGTATGGTTTTTGTTTAGTTTTGGGCTTTGGTTTATTTCATTGCTACCATGAGGCTTCTGTTATCCATTTCACAGGCAGTGGGCACATGAATTCTAAGGCAGGGGTAATGGAGAACAAGGAAGGCATAAAGCTGTTTCAAGGATAGAACGAAATATAGAGATAACATGATCCAACACATGGGCTGGGCATCATAGGATCTCCTGGAAGCCCTTTGGTCCCCCACATTCTGACCCGTACATCCAGAAGCTGGAAATATTGCTGATGGATGGCCAAAACACACATCTCCCTGCCAGTCATGCCCTGTCCCCCATGGATAAATCCCCATGATTTATCCCTGAAATCCCAGGGAATTTTAGGGTCCCTGGTAAAATAGAAGCAGGGCTTGGGACACAGCTATATGAATTATGGAGGTAGGTTACTCTGGTGACTGTAAGTCAGGCTTTCTAACCCACTGGTTAGACACAAGAAATCAACACCCCGACTTGTCTCCATCTCATGCCTGGTCTATGAACTTGGATGTGCCACTTTGCCAGTTTGTGCCTACATTGCCTCTCATTTTTGTAAACTGCAAATTCTTTAAGGCAATCTCTTGCTCCAGTTTTTCACAGTGCTTTTTTAGAGCAGGAGCCTCTGGGATTACTGCAATACAAATAAATAACACTAAACCTATAACAGAGGTATTATGTGAAACAAGCTGAGATTTTGTATACGAGCCATTAGATGTGTGGGATAAGATGAATTCATTAAATCTGAAAACTTAAAGTGTGCATACCCTCTTAGTCTATTATATCATACTGAGCACATATAGACATACATATTATATATCCTTAGCCTATTATATAAAGTGGATCTAAAATGCATTACATTAAATAAATTGTGTCCTCTGGTACCACACGCATTATAGGCACTCAGCAAATAATAAATACAATTGAAATTATATAAAAATTAAAATGGACTGTATTCATCACTTCCTAACCGCGATTCTTAATGACGCTAGCAAAAAAGGGGAAAAGGTATGTCAGCCTGGCATTCCTGAGGTAGACGAGGCTGGAGTTCATCCAGACATATCTGAAGAGCTTTGAAGCACCCAGCAGAGCAGTTGCACCAGCGCAGCCTTGAGTTCACCTGCAAAAACCTTCCTATGATCCCTGACAAATGCCCGGCAACCAAGTCACCATATTGCCTCAGCTATCATATTATTGGTATAACAAAGCATTAAACATGTTTATTTAAAGCTAGCGTACACATGTCTATTTGCAGTACATCAGGGCCTCTGGATTTCTGTGTAAAAAAGGTCCAATTATGATCCTCAATATTTTTTATCATAAAAAAAAATAGATCAGTCTTTTGACTTTGTGGACTACTGCAGTACTACATCTGTGGCTGGGTTTGCTGCCTCTGCAGTTTCTACTTCATGGGCAAAGTGAACTAGAGAAGATTTCGGTCAAGTGAGCTATGGAGAACCTTTTATTTAGTATTGCATCTTCTGCTTTGGCACCTGTATTGCCCCTGCCCTGGAGTATTTGTCCCCTTTTGCCTCCCTACCAGCCACGACAAGAGGATGCACAATGAAAATCTGTGTTTACAAATCTTGCATGCAAATGATTACGGAACAGCCATGATACGCAGCAATTTAAATTTGTTGACAGAGTTGCTAAGAAACATACCTTTTGATTCTGTGAAATCCTTTTTGATACAGCTCCACGCTCTGACAGTTGAAGTTATTGAACAAGAGTGAGGACTCTTTAAAAGAGGAATTTCTGACATTTGCTATGTTTTCAGAGGCTGTAACATAACATTGAATATTCCTTCAGTGTCAGTTTTATTCAGTAGTGGAGTGTCTGATTCCATATATATTTAAACTATCCTA
The DNA here is from genome assembly GCF_964106895.1 of Numenius arquata. NCBI lineage: Eukaryota > Metazoa > Chordata > Aves > Charadriiformes > Scolopacidae > Numenius > Numenius arquata. The sequence continues at coordinate 93,965,001 of NC_133576.1, read as the reverse complement.
TATTTCGAAAAAATGTCTTCAGCACTTCAGTACTACCTTCTCCCGCTCACATGAACAATTGTTTTGCAAAGAATTGTGATCTTTACATGCTCCCCTGCCAAATACCTTGTAACTTTCTATATTTTTTCCAATCTGTTCTTTAAACATCCTTTCTCCAGGGCATTTTCACAAAGGACCTCCTAGCATGCTGCTCGGATATCAACAGTAAAATACACCATTATTTTGACATTCCAGTATTATGGAGACAGCTGATATTTTAAGAACATACATTCACACTGTAGATACCTAACCATTAAATAATGAAGCAGAGCTGGGTTAAAAACAGGGCCCAGATTCACCCCAAATCAGATTACCTGTATCGTTTAGCTGATAAAATTAGAAGCACTGTCATGTAAAGTCTTGTCAGTAAAAGAGGATGATTTAGCCCTTGGGTTGGATGAAATGCATTTTGGAGGCATCTAACGTCCACTTCATTACTAAGGCAGCCTAGAGCAATTATAGTCCTAATTTAAACACCTCAGTTAGGTGTTTTAAAGTTAGGCAGAATTAATTCTAGCCTAGCTGATCATAACCTTATTTTTCTTAGCAGGCGTAGCAGTTGTAATTACAATCTGCCTGCATCGATACTACCTTTTGTGTGTGACTGTCACACTGTTGTATTCGATGAGCAATAGGGAAAAGGCAGATGAACAAGAATTTCAAAATTTTGTGGGGATGAGAGATAAGCAAAGGCAATTATGAGACAGGGGCAGAAATCAGAGGCTCAAGGAAAGAACATGTGACATCTTCCCCCTCTGAAGGCATACATTGATTTCCAGGATCAACGTATGACATATGCACATTTTGCATTTTTCTGGTGTGAAATACAGGAACCTAACATCATGTATCTTCCAAAGTGCTATTTTTAATCAAATAAAATGGCTGTACAGTCATAAACTGAAATTGCAAAGGCAGAAGGATGACTCTGGGAGGAGACAGATCAGTCTGTGATAGTCAAAAAAACACAGGAAAAGAAAGTGGGGTAAGAAAGAATCAGTTGCTTTTGGATTTACTCAGAAGCACTGAAGACTATCTCTGCCTACCATTTTCTCTTCACGTTTTATTCATAAGGACCATTTTTTTTCCTTGTGAAAAAACACATCTCCTGAAATTGTGCAAAAGTGTTTTGAAAAGGATTTTTAAAAATGTGAAATAAATGTAAAAATAATGAGTCATACTCTGTAATGGCCATTGCAGAGTGTGCATTAGAAGGCAACCAGAGCACTCTCAGCATGCACTAATAGCTTGCTAATGCACAGCCTTCAGTGCCTTATTGCTATAGTCGACATTTACCACAACGAATACTTTGCAGCAAGAAATATTTTGGGCTCCATTATGCTTTCACAACCTTGAGTTGTGCTGGGAAGGGCTGGAAGTAGAGTGCTGTGAGCAATGGGGGCTGAAGGCCTGAAGAAATAACTCACACCTTTGCCATTTGTTGGTATATAGATGGCAAAGACTCACCCTACGCTCAGCGTTCATGCAACAGAAAACACCATTGAGGGAAAAAGAGAGACTTTTCATCCAACCCAGCTCTGTAGGCATTCGCTGGAAGGCAGTGGTGCAAACTAGCTTGTAACAGGGCTTTGGCTTGAATACCTCACAGGGTTTTCACCTTGGCACCACTGCAAGGTCCCTTGTGTTCCTACCCCCATGTGTCCAGACGCCATGAATCGCATTTTGGTTACTCGTGTTTTAAGGTTCCCTCTTGTCCCAAGCTTTGTAATAGTAGTCTGTTTTCTCTCTCCCTCTCTTCTTTGTCCTGTATGTGCATTTGTCTGTGAACATGTCCACCAGGGATCGCACAGCTCCTTTAGCTGGGCTGTTGTAGCTCAGTATTGCTATGAGGAACAAGTTCATAATTGGCGCGGTTTGGATTGATTAATTTTGCTTCTTCAGGGTTTTTTGTTGCTGTCGTTCGGTTCCTGGTCTTTCTCATCAGGTGAACCATTAAGCAGTAAAGAACAAGAGGTGCCCATGGTGCCTGCCCTGATGGGGACTGCCCTGGCCCCAGCACAGATCCTGTGTCAATACACGTACATGTGCAAAAGCTCTGGGGGGATAGATCGGCACTTTATCACTGGTCAGTGTCATTCTTTGGGAGGGGGACAGTACTATTAAAATCCCTTTTGGCACAGAAAGGGACCTCATCCAGTCCCACATGGGTGAGACCTCTGGGAGTTATGATTAGTGCTGGAAAGGGAGGTGGAGAAGGAGGATGACTTTTAGGGGGGGGTTCTGGCTGATATATAGGACAAGTAGTCCCTTAGAAGCAAGAAATGTTACAAGAGAAAGCAGTTCAAGTATAACATATCACACATAAAATCTCAGTGTAAATACCCATTTCCCTAATGCAGTGCACTAACTGACTCAAAAATATCTAAGAATGGATAATTCAACATTTTTTTCAGTAAAACCTTTGGTCTTTTTTGTTTCATTTCCAGTGATCTCATACCCCAGTATGAATAGGAACTCTTGTTACCTCCAGTGTGTCCCACAGTCTACCATCACCACAGAGCTACTGCTCTGCACTGGAATTTAGATTATGAACTACAGAAGAAGAAACAAAGTGTGGAGTTTATTATAATAATGCCCAGACATATTATTACCAAAATATATCAATCCTATTGGCTTAAACCGCTGTCTTGTAAATTCTTCATGTGAATAGCCTCCATTCTCCCTTCAGTTTTTGAGAGAAACCAACCCCAGCTCACAAGGGACGGAACTACGATGGAGCAGAAATCCAGGTTCATATGCCGTCCTAGTGGACTGGTACTGTTTGAAAGGATGTTGCTCATGCAAGTAAAGTGTGGAGGATAATTTCCTCATTTACAAACATTTTCAGTGAGAAGAAAGCTAAATTCCAGGAAAAGGCAAAATTTTCTCTACTGCAGGTTCTGTTGTTGTTGTTGTTGTTTTTAATAGAGCAGTGGTTTATTTTCATTTATATGTGATCTGGATAAACTGTTCCTATCAAACAAGGCAATGCAATGAATTGTATTGAGCTGTGTAAGCCCTAGCAGTCAGAAAACCAACACATTTCATGGCTGGCTATGCTTTGTTTTCCTTTAATGCAGACAATTTAATGTTAGCGATTGAATCAGTGAATTTTCCAGCAAAAATGACAAGGCAGTCAACTTGAAACGTAGCATTATTAGCCGTCGTCTCTTCTAGTTTTGTGTGCATGTTGAGTGATCTGGGATGAAAAACTAACAAGCACCTGTCAAATCTGAGACATCAGGTTTTTTGACAGAGGGCCCACTGGACATTCCTATCAAGAGAGCCTTTATGAGTAAACCGTGGAAATCTCTCTCAGACAAAAAGGAAACAGAGCTCATCAGATTCTGCAGACCCTTGACTTGGAGGGCATGCTGTCTCCAATGAAAGGCTTTTGATCACAATGCTTTTTTATTCAGATTTGACTTCACATTATGGCTAATCAATACCTTGCAACAGTCTAAGTCCCCAGTTAGATGCACATCTCACAGTCAGGCAGGGAGACCTACTAATTGAGAAAAAGTCAGAGACCCAGGTACCATCGCCCTCGGGCCATAGTCTTGCCTCAGCTCAATCCTTTTTCCTATCCCTGCCTCTCTTATCACAGTACCCTGGAAATGGTGGAAATAAAATTTAGAGACATGACAGGCATGGAAAAGCAGGATCAATTCCTGTCACTTGCCACCAATGTTTACTGCCTTCCCAGGTCTTCAGAGGGTGTTTTTCTTTCATAGCTTAGGGGAACTTAACCTTTTATAAATAGGAAGATGGTACCTTCATGAATTTTAAATTGTTTGATTTTTCTAGGCCTGAGATTATCTCGACTTTCCGAAAATGACTCCCTCTTTAAAATCTCGTTTGTTTATATAGGGTCAGAAATAGAAACTGGAAGGTTTTTGCCATGTCTTCAATTTTTTTGCCATGTGCCCACTTCAAAAATTACCCTTCTCTCCTTTCTGCATCCTTTTTCACCAGCCAGACTGTGCAGGTGAACAATATAAACTCCTTCTGTAGAATAAAGCAAGGTAACTGTGAAACTAGGACATGGGACATGTCCTCCTGCAGGGTAAGGGCAAGAGATTTTGGCAGCAGCAGAAGGATGCCTGTCTGGCCTGTCACCCACAGTACCTCACTGAGGGATTGTGTTCAGTGGAGCATCACAGGGGAGGTGCTCAGTCCTGGTCCTCTGTGACAACAGGTATTAAAAATGAAGTCTTTTGCTTTTATTTGTCTCCTGCCTCCATTTGGCATTTTCCTGGCTGCGTTGTTTGCCTAGTCACTACCATACTGACTTCATGAAAAAAACATGTGTTTGTAAACCTGGTTTTGTAAACTATGGTAAACCAACCACTGGAGGGAGTCACAGATTAGGGAGCTGCTGGAACTACCAATTGCTGCTGGATAAGCACATTTTACTTTGGGAACATGTCTTTTCCAAGGCATCTCTCTGTAAACATTGTTATTACATGGACATTGTCGTGGGCTGAACTGTCCTTCCACATATGCAAGCAGTTACTTCAGCAAGGAGAGAGATGTTGTCCACTCTTCCATCACCTCTAGCCAGATCGTGACTCTGGACAGATATTTCAGTGACAATATATTAAGTGGTGGAGACAGAAAGAAAGATCAGGCTAAGAACAGGTAACAGAGATGGGAGAGGGATGAGAAAGAAAAACACTAAGGAAAAAAAGAAGGAAGAGAAGCAGAAAATAAGGTGAAGAAAAAGATCAAAACAAAGAACCTACATGAAGGAGAAATACTTCATTTTTGCTCTATTCATCATTTTTCCTAGAATCCCAATTATGAGTTCCTGTTCATTGCTTCCTATTCTTTGTGACATTCTTCACTTACATCCATAAAGTCTTCTTCCCAGAACAAACATCTTAGAAGGTCAGCTTGGACAGCTGCTTGCCTTGCAAATAAAACAGTTTTTGAAAAAACACACACTCCCACTAAGTAACAAGCAACCTGCCTTACATATGTATTTACTTGAAAGTTCAGGCAAGTGTAGGAATTATTAAAAAATGACTTGGTTAAATGGAAATATCTTAGTAAATATGCATAAAACTTAGTAAATCCCTGAAATGACCTTGTTTTGATAAAACCCTTTTTTATTTTCTTGAGTCCACATTCTCGTTTCTTTTCAGATGGTAAAATATTGTTTTCTTGGTTTTTAATTATTTTGGGATGAGGAGGAAAATTAAGGTACCTTATTCTGTGAGAATAAGCAATTACTTAAAATTATTTTAAAATACTATAAAAGGTGTTTAAAAATAAATGAAAAAGAAAAATTATTTTAAGTTGAAAGAAAATATCTACTGCTTTAAAAAATGAATATTTTTTTACATACACTGAAGATTTTACATGCAACAAACATCTGTCTTCAAATACCTCGGACTGAACACTAGTATCACAAATTGAAGATGTTCAGAATTTCCAGTGAACCATTCAGGATTTGGGAACATGAATTCAATAGAAAAGGTCATACTTAGGGGTCCATGTCCTACTGACAGCACAAATCCTGAGAGAGTCCCTGGAATCACTTCAGGCTTAAAACAGGGTTTTGATAAACCTGTTTTCCAAACAACTGCATTCCTAGAAAGGCCCTCCTAGAAAAAGGCAAACTGCAGAATATTTAAGAAAACACAGAAAGGTGAATAGAGTTCCTGATGGTATAAGACAAGGAAGTATTTTCCAGCATGGTCATCTGCTTCCACTTAAAGATTTAAATGAGTAACTTCTTACACACATCTGAAAATACTAGTTTGTGCGGTTTACCAAAGGTCAAAGTGGGATGAGTTTGTGAGTTCAGGTTAGTCTCTAACTTAGTTACCTAGAAAGGGTTGCTTTATGTGCTACTAAGAGGGTCTGTTCTCCCCCTTGCTCACCAGTGTTTATGCTGGCTCCTATGCAGAAGCACTAGCTCTAGCCTAGCACAGACAGTGGGGACCATCAGAGCACTTGACTGTGCTGGGGGCACCAATTCCAGCCATCGTCAACCTGGTTTGTGGTCCTCTTTGCCCCCCGCCTCCCCCTGCCCCCCCCCCCCCAAAAAAAAAAAGTGCATTTATAGATTTGAGCCTTTATACAAAAGTGCGTGTGTGTCAAGAAAGTGGAACTGGAGCAGGCTGGGGACAAGCCAGTAAGCTTAGGAAAAGCCCCTAAAGAACGCTTCCTACTGAGGGGTTTATTAAATCTCTGCACCTTCTCAGCCACCTACACAAAGAAAAGGCTCTAGAAAAATACTTAAAAATATGCTCCTTTATATATCTTGAATTTTCAGTTTAGTCCAGCCTTGTCAGAGACTCTGTCAGCAAGAGGAATCAAAATAACAAAATATATAATGCCCACAATCATCATGTTACTGTAGGACTAGCGTACTTTTAGCTACAAGCCACCCATTTTCCCCTGAAGAGGGATAGCACAGGTAGCCTATATGCAAAGAGAAGCAGTGGAATGCATTTTCTCTAATTCTCTCCATTGTTTTGCTGTTCGCTGGGGAAAACTCTTTGGCAGCATGTTAAGCGTCTGAAAGTATGGTAGAAAAGATTACTCTTTCTGGGGCTGAAATCTGGCCAGAGAGTCCTTCTTTTTTCTTCACTGCTCCCACTTTTTGTTGACTGCCTCATGCATGCTATTTTATACCTGTATCTTCTCTGTATGATCACATTAATTACATTCCATTCTTTCCACTTTGATATCTCATTAAAATCTTATAAATGATCATGCAGTGACCTTGAAGGACATGCATAATACATGAAAGTAAACCTGCAGTAAAATGTATTCTTTCACTCCTGACTGGCTACATCCCACATTTCTTTTTTCCTATCCCCAATGACCCCAATATGGGGAGTTATGCTAGCTGAGCCAAGGTATGCAGTAGTGTGCAAATCCACTAACTCCATTAGCTTTCCCTACTGATGACAGCTGCAATATGTTAATGGCTTCTGTTTGGATGTGATGGCCCTGCTACTACTTAGGGCACTATGCTAATTACCATAAGACGGTGACAACAGGTGCAAGTGTCACTTCATATCAGCATCATGTGTATGAGAAAAATAGCTAGCAGCACCAAAAGCAACTCAAGAAAATGTAAACTTTAGTCAGCAGCCTGTGATTCTCTGAAGAACTATTCTTTAATGCTTATGATTAAAGGACTTACAGACGGATATTGTTGCTTTTTCTGCAAGTACAGTAATTTTGGATTCATAGGGATGTCTTCATAAGCTATTTAAAGTTATGTTTCAACAACACGCACTTATGTGGCAGTTCAAGTAAAATGCAGGAGGCCCATCTTTATGAAGGTTTCCTTACTGAATAAAAGTTTTACTAAGCCACATTTGCTGCAGTGAATAGATATTGGAACAGACGTGATTTCCAGCTGAATGAAGTCACTGTGCCTTGCTGGCCTTGTGCTCTTAACATAGCTCTGCTCTATTGTCAGATTTGCTTATGTGTACATATACTTGTCTTCCTCCCTCTTTGTCAGGGTTTAGTACATCCCTTTTCTCGATAGCAAGCAATTTACTCAAGCCCAGTAGTGGCCCTCCAGCAGGCTGAGCCAGCAAGATGGTTACCATTTTGCCTTTAACATAATCCTACTATCAATAAGAGAAATTTAATGGAAGGCAGGTGGACACACCTTAATCCTTTGTTAGAGACAAAAACAGCTTAGGAGACAGCTTTATATGAAGTAGTGAATAGCTATTCTATCCTGCTAATATTACTGGAGTAGATATGTTTCTCACAATACTTTTTTTACTATTGTTACAAGCATTTGTGACTACATTAACCCACTAAAAGCTAAGACAAAAACCGAGAACAAAGCTACTCTTGGATTTCTAAATAAAACGACTTGGTCCTAAGTGAGACTGTAGTGACCACTCTCACAACACTCAGACAAAATCACGATAGGCATCTTGAAGAAACCAGACACTTTTTCTTCAAAGGTTAAAGTGTGAAAATGTAAAGTTAAAATGTAAGCTGTATTTTAAAATAGAATGCAAAGCTGTATATTTGCAGAAAAATTCAATTTTACACAGAAAGAAAGAAAGAAACCTAGTTCACCTCCAAGCTGAACTTGGTTTTTTGCCCAAATTTGAGAATTTCCGTTCATATCTGCTGCTTAATGGAACCAATTGTCAGTTACTTAATTGTCCCCGTTCTTTTGCACAGCTGAGGCTCACAAGGTGGACTCCTCTCATGATACCTTATCCCTCTGCTTCACCCCTTCCACAAAGCAAGTTGGGCACATAAGGGGAACAGAAATTTGTTCAGGGATCCAAGCGAATAAAGTTAAATAAGAACAACTACAGACCTTGTGAGGTCATATTTTTAGTAAAAATAACAAATTTGCCAACCTAAGTATTATTTCTCTTACCAACAGAGTAACATTCTTCATTTTTGCTTAGCCTCCCCACAAAGTTTGTTGTTGTTCTTTTTTTTTCTTTTCTTTTCTTTTTTTTTTTTTTTTTTAAAGCACCAGGGAAAGCTTCTGGACATGCAAATCTGCAGTGTTATATCTCATCTGAGATGTGTATTTCCTCACGCCCACAATATAATAGCACCATGTTGTGATCAACTTTGTACTAATGAATAGAAATACTGCTGGGTAAAACAGACAAAGGAAAAGGTCAATGATAGCCTCAATTCTGAAATGAAAATAGTGGTGAGATTGCTTGAAAACCTGCCCCTTATTGATACGCTGTGCTCCTTAACTGATTTTAAGGCTGTGGCAGGAACAGCCATAATGACTGACTTTGATCTCTTGCATAACCATGGCCACTGAATACACAAGTAATTTTAATGAGTCCAGGTGATCAATTTGCTGTATTTCAGTTGAAATGCTTTTGTGTCATTATTTTTTTTTAATTTAGCAGCACTGATAGATAAGTAAAGATTAGAGAGGGATTAATAAAGAGCAACTAATTACTTATGAATTTTCCAAAGATAGTTCTTAAGAATGGAGAAGTAAATGAAAAAGCAATAGATTTATCACCCACCTTTACACACAGCAGCATTCTCCTGACCTTACAATATTTTGTTGGGCATGAAGTAGTAGTTCTACTAAATGCAAGGGCATCTTGACCCATACTCTACATTCTCAGAGCTCTATAAGCTGGGAGGACCAAAATTCAGTTCACCTGTCTGCGTAAAGTCCAGCCTGAGTCATACAGAGCTCTAAGTGCTGCTTTATCTGACTGCTTTTGCATTCTCTTTCCCCGACTGCCCCACCGTCTTCTACTTGATAGCTCTACACTGACTGCACGTTGGAGTGCCTTTGTTTGCATTATTCCCCCTTGTTGTCCAAATCTCTCATTTGGGAATGCGGATGCAAGCAATTGCGGATGCAATACTGGAAAGTCCTATCTTTTGCCTGTATAGGCATGGTGTAAGAGGTACGTGTATTAAGATGTAATGTCCCTATACAGAATAAAGACCAGCACTTCAGGCAAACCCCAACATATTCTACAGGTGATGATATCCTAGTACAAGAAATTGTAAGGAAGTTTCAATGGAAAACTAAGGAACTTCTATTTCCAATGCATTTTTTAGCTGCACCTGAATTGCCACGGTCTATCAAGGGATTCACAACCCTAATATACATACCTGCAGCTGAAATAAAACATGTCAGCGAACAAGAAACATCAGAGCTGAAAAGTGGATGTATAAAGGGAGGAGTGCCTCCTGAAAAACAACTTGCCAGACATCCATGCCACCATGTGCGACCCAAAAGTCTGATTGCTACATACAGGTGTATACATTTTCTGGGCAATAATTACTGCATTCATTTCTGCACTTTCTGATTTGTTTCCCTTTGCAGCCAGGCACCCATGGTGCCACATTATTCCTGATGACATTAGGGGAACCTCCTTCACACATTTGCCATTACTCAGTGGTACTTCTGCAAGTGAGAAAGATTTTCTAAGACTGTATTCAAAGCATTATTCCTCATATCTTTTATTTCATACAGGCAGTATCAGGAAATGCATTAGAAAATGTGAGAGAAATAGCGCAGAGCCTTAATTCTTATATGACAGTGAAGGTGCCTGGATAAATTCTGTGCTCTCAGAAGTACATTGCAAAAACACAAACTTCTGCCACAAAGCTAGAGAAGCTGCAGACCTTCCCCAGAAGCAGGACCCACTCCCTTATCACGTAAAGCTGCACTGGCTGTGCTGCTATGAAGCTCCCTTCCCGTATTTCCTCATGCAGCCAATTATAGGCACTACAGCCAATCCCAAAGGCCAGCCTTCACTTGGCTCAATCACACAAGTAGTAACCCTGAAACCAATGACAAACTTATCTAAACCAAACAAGACCCAGAAACACGTCTTAGGGCAACTCTTCCCTGTATTCCATCTGTGAAAGAATGTACTATTTCCTCATAAATCACATTGATTTCTTTATGCCTGACAATCTCAACTACCACTTTTTAGTGACCGTTTCCATTTCATTTGCTGTCTGCTGCAAATATACCCTCTGTGAGTAAGCCCTTTATTCATACTTGAAATATTTAGTGTAACCTGCTAGTTGATATCTCTTCTTGCTCTTCTAATTATCATTTAGCTTCTGCAATTTTTTAAAATTATGAATAACAATCTCCCCCCTTCCTGAAGCAGACATTTAAAAATGTTGTTATTGTCACTCTGTTTAAACACATTGTCTCAGGTACATTCCCCCTGTTGAGACTTAGCCTGAATGAATTGTAACTGCAGCATGTCCAACTGTTTCTTAAATAATTCCCATTTTTTCTACACCAGATTTCCCACATGGTTGTGAGATCTTACATCGTTTCCATCAAGCTCATTCAGTTGTTTATGTTACCACAAGCTATTCCTTCTACTCAAAGTGAAGGTGTAAGTAATTCATATTATGGCACATAATGAAAACCTGTCTATCTTCCAGAAAAAATAATCCCTAATTTATGTAGTTATCTCCATCAAGACACCTTATAGTATTTTTATTTTTACAAAACTTCCACTGAGCCAAAACTAATTGTGTTGCTGCTTCTTTTCTTTTCTGTATTGTGAATTTGTGATCCCTAGATCAGCCCTGCTCTATTTATCAAAATGGGCTAATTTCCTAGCTGTGGGTGCCAAGAGCCTCTGATCATGAAGTTCAGTCAATAAACTGACTTCAGTAAGTAAGCAATTATGCATTGCCTCTGGAAACATGCTTCCCACCTTACAGGTTTTGCATACTTGTTATCCCAGTAAGTATCTGTGAAATTAAAATCCCCCATGATCAAAGTTTCAGGTTTTTTTATAAGTATCTCTTAGCTGTAAACATGTTGTTTGTTGCAGTTATTCTAAAACACAATTTACAAGGTAAAGTGTCTACAGTCACCACTGTAACTTGTTTCTTTTAATCAAACAGCTATGTACCGGAAAAGTGAAACACTATTTTGCATATACATGGTTAAAATATACAAGCCATAAACAATAACGCTTCCTCTGAGTTCATCCTTTATTAAATGTAACAAAATTAAAATGACACAAATTGTGCTCTAACCTATGAACAGCCAAGAAAGACAAAGCACAGCTCCCTCATGTCATTAAATTAAACACCAATGGAATTACCATCTCCAAAATCTTTTTATTAGGGATAGGATAAATACTGCGTAAGGGTTTTAGAGTAACCAAGCTAATTTGGAATAATGTAGTTAGATATCTGATTCTAATACAAAGAAAATTGAGCAGTTACTTAGCTAAATGTATATGTATTTGAAGATGATATTTGAAAGAAGAGGTTGTAACTTTTGCATCTCTGCCTGTGTTCCAGCAGGGTACTTTATTCCCCCAAATACCTACACTTTAAACCAAAAAGTATAACTTTTTGTTGAAGCATTTCTTCGTCTTCTTTTTTTTTTTTTTTTTTTTTTTTTTTTTTACCTTGAACACAGAATTGGGACACTGAAATTGCAGGAGGTTATTTATAGTGGAGAAATACATACCAGAATATTTGAAATTTCTACCTGAATAAGTGTTGGCGGGTCCCTCATTTTGAAGTTTGTCACCTATTGAATGCCACACTGAGACTTCAGGAAGCTACAAAGTAGGCCTAGATGTTAATTGAATAGACAGGTAAAATGATTATTTGCATTTTCCTCTAATCTTTCTTCTCCCACACCTTCCCTGCTTCTTTCTTACTTGATTACTGTGGAAAACACCATCATCCTACTTACTGTTCAAGCCCATAAACAAGTTTTCAGCTTGGATCTCTGCCTAGGTACTGTCATCTAAAATAATATAATTGAGATTTTATTTTTAAACACCAAAAGATGAGACCTTTCCTGCCCACTTACACAGTGAAGTCTTTTATCACTTTGTAGCTCAATTATTCCTATTTTTTTAATCTCTGGCCTTGACAAATGTGACATTTCTCCACCTATATACTTGCTGCAGACAGTATACCTACCTGACATTTTGACCCCATTTGGGTTATTCCATTGGATTATTTTGCCAGTCACATCAATTTTGGAGCTGCTCCTTTCCACCAAGAAGTTCCCTCACATAGAGTATCTGGTGCTGAGGCAAATTCTCTGGTTAACCACTTCACAGAATCACAGAATCGTCATGGTTGGAAAGGACCACTGAGATCAACAAGTCCAACCATACACACACACACAAAAACCCCTAACACACACAAAAAAACCCCTAACACACACAAAAACCCCCACCCTAGAACTTCACAAGTGCTCCATGTTTCTGCTCAGAAGAAGAAAAAAACCTGCAAAACCAAATCTCCAAACTCTTTTAAATCTGTCCCTGAAGTTCTCTCCGGCTACAAACATCTCTTGGAAATGATGCAATTATTAGATCACCAGGCTTCACTTGCCTTCTCTTTTTTCTCCGTGCATCATCCATATACCCTGTGCATCTCTACCATTGTGCCTTATCTTGAGCTCTGACTGTCGGCTGTTTGAGTCATGCTTTTGTTCATGTTTGCCCAGCCAAAAAGTGCCAGGCATTTTGTGCCACTAATAAACAACAGCCCAGCAAGAGAGTACCAGAGGAGGGATTCAATTCACCAAAACTTACCTGTAAGTGTCTACATGTGAGATTCATCTACACACCCATTACAGTCAATAAAACCTAGTCCACACCATCAGGGTCATCTCAGTTACTTAACCACAGGTTTCTAGCCTCACTTGAGATGCTCTATTGCATCTCAGACTTCTGCAGCAGGCTGGCAGATATGGCACAGGACCTATGGAAAACTCATGTCCCCTGGACATGGCAGCTAGAGTCAGTGCACGGTACCCTAGAAAGTCTCATGTGACAGTATATATTCATTTTTAGGCAACTCTATTGAACCCCCTGTGAGCATAAGAGTAGTTGAAACACCTGGATGACATATAGATACCTACATTTAAGTGTTTTCTGTTTTAAGTGAATCTGGAGCTGAATCTCATCTTTGCTGACTAATGCTGATCTATCCAAGCCATTTTGTTGAAAAAAGGAGCTGGAGATACCAGTCCATCTTTTCCGCTAATCAAAACCCAGCAGCCTTTCCTCAGGTTCAACTTTACTGTGAATTTAAACATCTGTTTTACTATAAGTACCTCAACTGCCTGTGCAACAGCCATTCTTTCCACAGTGGAAGTCCCCAAAGGCAGCAGTTTATCAATCCTCTACTCACCTGTGATAGGTGAGTGATGTGGGGAGAAGACTGCCAGTCACTCTGCCCCATTTCCTCCACTGTTCCTGGTAAAAGATCGTTTTTTCAGACAACATGCCTTGCAGTTCACAAAGCTGCATCATCACTACCAATGAAATGATCAAAAAGACTTTGCACTTGTGTCACTGCAGTTATTTTCAGGAAAATTGGAAACAAAGACAAAAGGAGATGAAAGCTTCTGTGAACATATCTTTGAAAAGCATTTAACTTAAATAAACCTGTCCATTTTTCTTGCCAAAGGAAAAAAGTGCAATCCCTTTAAAGCCAGAACCTTTGAACCACAGCCTCTGAAGAGCATTCAGGTAAAGCTGTTGAAGTCTTCATGCAATAAGAGCAGGAACTCAAAAAAGAGTTGCTTTTGCCATCCTAGAAACCTTCCTTTGTGCCTGTGGCTAAGTAGTCTTCCTTGTATCAATTTCCCTGTTTGATATCTTACACATGACTTAGTCTGATAAGACTCCTTTGTTGGACTTTTCTTCATTGTAAATTGAACAACTAGAGGCAATGGCACCAAAACAGGTAGATTTGCAAATAGAGGAGATAAAGAGGGGATGGAAAATAGTCTGGAGAATTTAGCGTAATAAGGACTGAAAGGAACTAGAGACCTAAGAAGGAGACCTAAGCAGAACTGATAAGGGATGGGATGTAACCAACTACCAGTAATTACTTCATCAAAGTAAATGTCCATTCTGCTCCTAAGGTAATCAAGTACTTGAGAAAATGAAAGATCTTTGAGACCTAGTTCTAGAAGTAGCCTGGTAGCTAGCTAGCTTTGTAGGAGGCAGTTCCTTTGCTTCCTCCTTAAAAAAAAACAAAAAAAAAAAAGCAGGGAGAGGGGCCAAAAGAGACTATTTCATCTTCCTCCAGAATCTGTGACCTCTGGAGAACCAAGCAATGTGCTTCCAGCATCTGCTGGTCAGTTGTGCACAGTGGTGAGTTTGAAATCCCTTTGGCACATTCACAGTACTCTGGGTGCCATGCTAAAAGAAGAATGCATCTGCTGCATTATGTAGCTAGTTGCTATCCTGGAGCAACCAGCAGAGATACTATTAAGCAGCAGTGATTAATCTCTTCACAGCAAGATTCCCCACAGTGAGAGCTAAGCTAGAGGCTGAAGAAATATGGAGATTTTTTTTTCCACATTACTTTGCTGTGCACCACAATAAGATTTCTTTTCAGGTCTTTCAGCTCCCGTTAAACATGTTTCTTGGGACTTCAAAAAGCTTGAATAAATCAAGTTTGTTTTGTGAATATTTTAACCTTCCATCAACCTTCCAGTTCTTATTTTTCCATTTCTCTTAACCTCAGATAATTTTTGAGAGGGAGAATATTAGAAATATACCTTCTGCACCTTCTTTTTCAAATCCACCCTCTTTTCTGATTTAACATAAAGGAATCTAAATAAAATCAGTTTAGTCTTGGCCCTTGTATGCAATGCTTATCTCATACATCCTATCTTATGTGGAAACAGCAATGCAATAACAACCTTCGTGTGCTGTATAATACTGATTCTTTCAAGGAGATGATCTCATTCAAGGAGCTGTGTATTTCCTCTCTGTATCAGTTTCAGTGAAGACACCTACTGTATCCTGACTGGTTTCATTTTTGTCTCTGATACTGACAATAGTAATTTTTCTTTATGTACCAAGGGAGTTCACTGGCTGTTCTGAAAAGACACTTTAAGACTCTGCTCCATGTTCTCATTTAGTTATTGAAAATATGAATTAAAGCCACTGAAATCAAAAGATGTTTACGAGTATAAAACTGACATGAATCAGATCAGGAACAAACTCTTGTCTGTAAACTCAAATCATGTGTTTGGTTCAGATGTAATACTTAGCCAGAAGTAATATTTAAACTGCATCAAGATTAAGGAACTGATTCTGACATCTTTATACTCATGTTGAGAGTTTCTGTGTTGTTCATTGATTCCAGGGTGAATACATAACCAGAGAGAATCAGTGCACTGAACATGCTATCTTTTAAATTCCGCTTTCTTGTAACTCTTGCTTTGCCCCAGTGTCACAGCCCAAAGACATTACTGTAGAGCCCAGGTCAGAATTCGATTCACTGCTTCCAATAGTAAAAGGGAACAAAACCAAAACCAGCCCCCAGAAAATTCAATAGCTTAAGGCTACTTCGTAGACTGTGTGCACACACTGTAGTCAACTAAAGCTGCTTTGGAGTATCTGAGACAAAAACTTGGTGTGTAAGTTAGTGCCATCAGTGACATAACACGACTGTGAAATTATTTCATCTTTGAGCTTTTTATCACATACACGTGTCAGTTACAAACTTCATAAGGACAATCACTTCTCCTTTTATAAACATCTTCTGAAATCCTATTGCTTAGGGGGTCTTTGAAATGTAGCACCTGCATTTGCAGTCGTGCAGTAAACACAGACACGTACCATGGATTTGTGTGACTTTGGATACTCTCCTGGTGGAACCACAAATGAAGCAGGGGAGCATATACACCCTCTTCGGAAGGTGGGTGTAAGATCTTACACAACAGTTAGCTCTTTATGCTTGCGTGATGCATACCTACACTTGCAGCTAGTATGAGCTTCATCACCAGGAAGGAGACTATAGCTCTGTGATCCAAGAACCATGACACAGCGCAGCAAATTGAGCCCCAGTCCTTCCGTCTGTGCATCACGCCAATCAGTAAGGTAGACACTTGCTTTCTGTCCTCTTTCATATGGTGATGAGGGGCAGTCGAGGGGCTCCTCTGTGCTGCTGCTGAGCCTGGAAATGACAAAAAGAAAGGCTGAACAACGTCTTTGGAAGGAATGAGACAAGTTTGAAGTAAAAGGATTGTTCAAGTTGACAAGTACAAATCTGATAGCTGAAACTATCACACTGCTTTGGTACTAAAAAAGCAGGGGATAAATACGAGGAGAAAGATCAACTACTGCATCTCAGCAGTTTACCTGGGGCTGAGGAGATCTCCCTTCTAATTTGACTTCATTTGCTCAACCTTACTTAGCCAGCAGGAGGACAACATCAGATTTCAAATTACACAACATTTACAGGTATTTTTAAAAGTATTGAATGAATAGAGTCCTGCTTCCTCAACCTTAGACTGCAACTAAAAGATTTCTGTTCCTTACCTCAGCAGCTCTTTTCTCCAACTCATCGCTTGAACTATCTGCAGATGTCTTCAGTTCTGTGGCCCTCTCCTGTATTTTCATGTTATACTCCACTAAGTACCAGCAGCCGCTCTCTACCTTTTCAGTTCCACTTGAGATATCTCACCAAGTCTCTTCATTGTAAGAGATAAAAAAAGTAAACCTGCATACTAGTGCTAAGGACATTACGGTAAGCAGTGAGGATTAGGAGACAGTTCCCAATATGAAGGCAGTTTTAAAAATATATGAAAGCTATATTTTTAAATACAATCAGCATTTAAACTTTCACCCAAAGTCCATTACAGACTTGATAAATGCTGAGACGTGCTACAGTTTGACTGAGGGAGATATGTACTTCTTGAAAAATATTGGAGTCTCGTCATTTCTCCCAGAGTTGGAAACACTGAATTTACATTTAATTGTAATCCATTCATTGGTTTATAGACCTCCAGTTCTCCAGGGAACATCACAGATTCAGATGATCTCCCTGAGTGCTGGATTTTGCATTTGAATCTCTGATTTAGCTGAAAGATGTATTAAGAAACCTCATGTAGCCAGACAGTTCCCTATTGACTACACATCTGAGGAGGCTCAGGAGTGCAAGTTATTCCAGCAAGGATATGGAATAAATTATGCTCAGTAATTTGCCTCTAGATCAGCCTTTCTCCACACAGTGGAATAATGTATTCATCTGGACAAGCAGACCCCATTTCAGAGAGTGTTTTATGCAGAGTATATATCTTGCAAGAGAGCAGAACAGATCAAATATTTGGCATAGAGACTTACTTTCACAATCCCTCAAGAAAACAGTACTTATTTCAATTTGTGAAGGCTTGCACTGTCAACTGGAAAATTCAGGTCTTATGTATCTGTGTGACATTCGTACTTGGATTAGCCATCACTTTAAATAAACTTTTCAAAGGACTTTGACTTTAAGGATAAACCCCATGTTATCCCAAATGGGAATGGTATTCAAATCTCAGGAGTTAATTTGTGATAGGTAAGCCACAAAGACATGAACTGACAGCTATGGGTAAATGTCTGAATTCTAAAATATATTCTTCACTTATCACTTATGCTCCTCCTTCACAGAAAGATTTTATTCCATTTATTTCAGTGTTTTGCTGCCTGAATGATAGGTCTGGCTTTTCCAAGTTCAGTAACGGGCCCATAGTAGGGACAGGAAGTGTCCCAGCTATCCCTTGCTAGCAATTCAAAGTGTCCCTGAAATCTTCCTATGTTTAAGAACTAAAAGGCTCCAACACTACGGAGCATACACTGGATCCTGCAAATTTAAAAATCCTGGAAAACTTTCAGTTAGTCTGAAAAAAAAACAGATACTTGATGGCCCAACAGAGAGATTACGGAGCTATAACAAGCAGCTTCTGGTTTCAAAGGATTTTGGCTATTTGTCTTCCCCTAAAAAGAACTCCACTAAGGGGAACACTGCTGGAGAAGAAAAAGAAATATGTCGTTTGTCTTTCAAGAATAGAAGGAAGTGAAATAAAGAGGCCTCCAGGACCTTTGACGAGCTGCAATCTTCAGTCTGGAGATTCACAGTTCTTATTTTGATAAAAGTCACTCGCCCCTTGCTGGTATGAATAGACCTTAACAGAAAGAGGCATTCTGATTTCTATGGGCAAACGAAGCAGTTGTGCCCAAACAGCCTGTCAGATGATGAGAGATTTAGTTCAGTTAAATCTTACCCTTCTGCTGAAAACTTGCTCAGCCTCCAAAGTTTCATCCTTCAGCAAATGCTGAATTGCTTGCCTGTATTTCCAGGTTGTCTCCGTGCAATGTCAAAATACTGCAAACAATGCTGTTCATATGGCATTTCTGGCAGCACCCAACCCACAAAACGCTTGAAATGTGGTGCAAAATCCTGTTCGCTTGGCATGAGAATAGCTGCCCCCTCTCAGGCCTTCTCTAACCATATGTTCACATCACTCCTGTTGACATTGGTGGGAATTACAGAGAACCCTGAGGAAAAGCCTATTAAAAACAAGTGGTGTTGTACAGGTTGTAATATATGCTTCAGTCAGAAAAAGAGGAACTTAGCTTTTTACTCTATGTAAGTCATAGGAAACTGGATAGAAGTGGAGTAAGAAAAATCTCTTATGTGGCTGAAATCTACTTCTTGTGAATGAATGAACTTTTGTCATAGGTGATCCAGAAGTGTTTCTGCTGTTTCTGAATTTAGACCCAAATTCATCAGGCTTTAGAAACCTTCCAAAAAACCTTAATTAGGGAAAACATATCCTGTTGCCTCTGTAGTCCCTGGGGAGAGGAGTAACGCCGGAAAGTGAACTCAAAATATTTAGATTCTAAGAGAAATGTAGAAGTCTTCCCTATTACAATAATTTGAATAGGGATATTTACAACATCCAGAGCACTTGCTTCACATTGTCTGGAGATGATATTTCATTCTTACTTTTGTAGTGTACTTGGGAAAATTACCTTAACAAGTAGGAAAGCTAGACTTTTTGTAAGATAAAAGCTTACATTTACTCTACAAATAGAAATGGATGTGGTCGGTTTAAACCAGTTAATCAATGTATTTAAATGGTCCCTATAAGTGGATATATGCCCAGAGAAGTTGTGAATGCCCCATCACTGGAAGTGTTCAAGACCAGGCTGGATGGGGCTTTGAGCAACCTGGTCTAGTGGGAGGTGTCCCTGCCCATGGCAGGGGGGTTGGAAATAGATGATCTTTAAGGTCCCCTTCCCACCCAAACCATTCTATGATTCTATGATACTGTGTTAACAAAGTAGCTGTTAGGGGATTTAATCAATTTTGTTAGGCAACTTTAGAATATTCTATGAGTTAAACTTTGGTATATATAATCGCTTTGATTTATCAGAATCTGCATGTGTTACTCTTACCTACTTATATACATGAATATACTTCAACTCTTAATACCTTATACTTTATATATACATCAGCTGGACTAGATAAAATACTTTCTCTATAGTATATAGAGCTGAAGATAATAAGAGAGATATAGATTTTCTTTTTGGTTCTATCATTGGGAGCAATTTGTTTAGTTATTCTACAATTTTATTCCTCCATCTGTTAAAAAGCATCCTAGAACAATATAAAGCACAACATAAAAACAACTTGACATAGGTTTTTACTGCAAAGAAAGCAATATGAAATATAGAAAAAGAACAGATTTTTTCAGCAGTATAGTTCATGTCTACTCAGCCTGAGCAATTTCTTTTTCCATATTTTGTGGAACATGAAGGTATAATATGTATTTATATTGCTAACAAAAATCAGATGATTTTGAACGACTAGTAAAGAAGTTTGATTAGACAGTCAGCAAAATGAGTTTGCAACTAATGACCAAGAAGCCATGTTTCAACTCCCTGTGTGGATGCGATTTCATGAAATTGTTGTAGACTTTTTTCTGAAAATTCTTCTTTATAACAGTTAGCCCCAGGATCAGTCAGGATAAGTTGAAATCTTTAAATAGCCTATTAATAATGGCAGGAAGTTATTCTTTTCTATAAGGACTAGAGTAAGGATCTGGACAGGACGTTTACAGATTAAAAGAGAAGGAAACACTACAATCACTAGATAGCATAGGGCATAGGAATTCCTCTAACCATTTCTCTTGGAACTTCAAAAATATTGATGTTTCTATTTGAAAGTTCTTCCCCAGTGGAAAATTTGCCATATCTCTTGATAAATTATAATGGATATTAACTTTCAGTATTAAAAATGTACATTGTACTTTGGATCTGAATTTGTCTGGCTTCAGGTTCTTTTTACCTTCTCTTTGATCAGCTGGAAAGACAGAGCTCCCTGTGTTGTCCACCACTTGTAAAGTGAATTTCTAGTCTGTTGGCGTACACAGAGCTTTTTTCTCTGGGTGGTTTTGCAGATATTTTCTGATAGAGAAAATGGGGATTCAGCTCACAGTTTTGGGTAGGCTTGCATTCATTACAGGTTGTCCTTGCTCCTTTTCTGTCTCTGTCCAGATATCGTGCTGTTTTCTTCTGACTTCTCAGCCCTCATCTTGTTGCTCAGTGTGTCATGGTTGTATCATCTGGCTATCACTGTTGTAATCCAATACTCCTTTTCAATCCCTTTCTCTTTCCACAGGTAATTCTAGCTCTTGGTCTTAATTACACAGACAGTCTTTCCTTTTCACTATTTTTTATCCAACCTGCTTTGGACCAAATCTTCTCCTCTCTTGAGCTTCTTGCTCTAGTCTCCTTGTCTGGACAAACTGTCTATTTTAACTCCACCTCTTTGTCAGGTCTATGCAATCTCCTCTCAATCTTAGCACATTATCATAATTTCCTGATTACAGTTTCCTTATCTTCCTAGCACCAGCATCTGTCTGTTCACCACTTAGTTAAGCAGGTTTCCCTTACCCAAACTCTGCCAGCTCCTCTCCCTGGAGAAGCTGGGCAGAGTACACGTTCTAAAGCCTTGGCAATGTTGGAGATTCTACAGGAATGGGCCACCAATTTTTATTTTCTAACAGATAGGTATATCAGTGATTGTTTGCTTACCTTAAAGACCTCCACTTTCAGAAACAGCTGAACAGTTTTATCTGAGGAATGCCCAAGAATTTTAGCCTGAAGGTGACATCTAGAATATAAGATTTCAGGACACAGAATTTGATGAATTTATAAGGAGATGAAAACAGTCCATTGAAAAAGACAGTAATTTATTTTAGTGTAGTGATATCAATTCTGACCATAGCGTATAAGCACAAAACATTGAAGCAAATTATATACATCCTCCAAACAGGAACACTTAAGCCATATTCTTTAAAGAGCCATGCGATTCATGAGAGGTTTACCAAAACTGTTGGCAATGTTTAGTTTCAGCATCAACTACACACATCTTGTTTCGGTCTCCAAAAAGGGAGTGTAACTCCTTGTGGAAGTTTAAAGCTTGACTTCCATGAAGTTTCTTGGGTAAAATAATTGAGATGACTGAGATAATTGATAATATGTGTAGGGTGGGATTCTTTCCCTCTAACTTAAACCACTAAAACAGCTGTCTAGTGTAAGCTAACATTACAACGTTCATCAGTGATCAGCGGAGAGAGACAGCATCTAGTAATTCATCCTGCTTGCCCTAGACACTACCTGAGGAAGGATCAGGTCACCCTCTAGCAAACTCTATATTCAATTGCCTGACTGTAGATGAAGCCCACATAAGACTAAATGTCTACATTATGAAAGCTAATAAAGTGAGATGAATCGTACTCTGAGAATATAAAATGATAGATTTATGTTTATTCTTTATTGAAGAGACTTTTTATAACACTGAGCTATCTCTTTGAGTTGTGACAATTAATAATAGTTTTAAATCATATATTCCTAGGCAATTTCTGTATTCAATGATAAATTATTCTGATGCTATAATTTAACAAAGGTATTTCATTTGCAAATGTTCTTTATCTAGGTATACAGTTTCTCCCGCTAAGGGATTCGTATCTGCTAGATATTCAGCAGCAAAACTGCTGCGACTGCGGAAGTGGCATTTAGCTGGAAGAAATGAAATGTTGAGTATGCAAATGGATTGTGGATGCTCATTTGTTCTGAGCCTTGCAGGAAGCATGTCTATATTCAATACTGCACATACTTGGGGATGACCCAGAATGTAATATTTGTGCTTTTGCTCATCTGTGCAAGTTAAGATGTCACCAAAGCATCAGAGAAGTTAAACTAAACAGAAGGATAATAGCAGATTATGAAAATCACAAAACTAATGGAAATTCTCTATCTTCACAATCCGGAGTGGTTTTGGTTTTTATTTATGATAGCAACCCGTGGCTATGAAAAAATGCATAAATTTGTTTGCAATGGTTAGTAATGTGAGATTAGTCTTGTAAAGCTGGCAGAGTCTCTTTAAAGAAGGAACTAGAGTGGTAGAAGTGTAGGGGAGGTAGGTCCCCATCTCTTTAAAAGTTTGCAGATTTGAAGTCTGACTCCTTCAGAGCAAGTATCTGGGGAAGAAAAAGCACTGTTAAGTCCTACACCAGTATTAATTTAAAAATAGCTGTAAAACATTTCATGCTAGTTATTTGTTTAACTCTCCTTTAATTTTGTGTTAATTATCATTGATAGCAGTGACACTGATATGAGCACAAACACAAAACAGTGAGTGTTTTGAAATATGTAATATCAAATATTTCTATTTACATACAGACACAATTCAAACAAAAAACATGTTTTATTTGCTTTTGAAAATGCTTAAAAAATGCTTATAAAATGCTGTGTGCAAGAGTTCGTCTGTAATCACATCACTGCTATATTTTTACATTACAGCACAGATCAGCAGGCACAGTCAAGAATGGGGTCTTGTGAGACAAGAAAATTTAATTTATTTCAATATTTTTGAGGTTACTGAGACTTTTCTGGACCCTGTTTTCTTGCCTATCTCACTTGTGTTTTGATGGGCACAGACTAGTCCTAAAATCAAGAGAACTGTTCAGCTGATGCTAACCATTTTAGGGAAGGAAGCTGGATCATAGAATCATAGAGTTGCCTAGGTTGGAAGGGATCTTTAAGATCATCTAGTCCAACCATCAGCCTAACACTGACAAAACCACCACTAAACCATATCGCTAAGCACTATGTCTACCCACCTTTTAAATACCTCCAGGGATAGTGACTCAACCACTTCCCTGGGAAGCCTGTTCCAATGCTTAATAACCCTTTCAGTGTAAAAACTTTTCCTGATATCAAGTCTAAACCTCCCTTGGTGCAACTTAAGGTCATTTCCTCTTGTCCTAATGCTAGAATGGTTTGGGTTGGAAGGGATCTTAAAGATCATCTAGTTCCAACCCCCACTGCCAGGGACAGCTTCCACTAGACCAGTTTACTCAAAGCCCCATCCAGCCCGGTCTTGAACACTTCTATGGATGGGGCAGGACCCTTCTGGGGATGTCAGTAGGAAAACGAAAAGGGCATTTGGTATGGGATCATTATGATTGCTGAAGGGCCTCTGGTCAGAGGTAACCATTGAAAATCACATGAACGCATCACAATTGTCCTCACTGACTGGAATGAATGAAAATGGTTGAAACCATTTCTGCTCAGACTCCTCTTGATAGCTATTATCTAATTCAACATGGAATAAGGTTTCTAACTTGTTAACGGGAAAACAAAGAATGTCCATTTCAAATAGATAAGTACTTCAGATTTAGAAAGATTGTGTAAACTAGCTGTTTATTCCTTTACATACCTGGATTTTTGAACAGGTTCTGCATCAGACAGGAAATCATTTGACTGTTCTACTCATCTAAGTACCAAAGTATAATGCAATGCTCAGCAAACATCACAATTCTCAAAATGCAGACTACAAAGCTACTGAAAATGTGTTACTGAAGACGCAGAGTAATCCTACTTAGCAGGAGATGCATCTCCACACAACAGTAGAGCAGCAACCACTGACATCACTGTGTAGGCTAAGGGCAGACATGCCACAAAGACAGAACCAATCTCTCATCTTAAGAGATAAGGTATTTTGCTCAGGTCCTTGCTAGGCTGATTAGCATCCTGGATACCTATGCACAAAGAAGAATATCTTCATTCTCTAGTATGATCATATCAGCACTAACTGTCATGTAGATACAACTAATGAATAAAAAGGCCATTTTTCTCAAGAGAAATACGTTGACATTATGGGTTTCAGAAACAAGTCTACAAAGTGGCATGTTCCAGTGCAAATAGATGTAAAAGCTTTAAAAGTACATAGGAATACATATTTCTATATTTTAACCTATTATTCCTTTTGAAGCAGAAGTCAGGACAGAAGTAGATGGATGGTCTTGATCATTCCACATTCCCACAGGTGAATTTCATCTGCTGAGGACAAACACTGAAGTCTGCAAGGAAAGATGCTGTTTATCTTTTCTTGGGAATGAACAAGGCAATGGATTCAGGATTATTACTTATATTTCAGATTGCAGCAGTAGAGGGAAGACAAAAAACTTATCAGGACTGGAAGACTACTAGGATGTAAGACAATTAGGATGCCATATTTACACATCAGATTAAAAGATGACTTATAGAAACTATTTAGTTCTTAGTTGAGTTACTTCAGTGAAAATTAAATTTTTATTGCTCGTTTGGACATGACAATACTGAGCTTGAATAAAACATGACAGTGATACAGTGGATAAGGATAAATAGGGTCCCCCTGAAAACCGTTTAGAAAAGTTGCCTAGGAATCAGTGAGATGAACTCACCCCGATTCTCTATAGGACTCCTGACACCACTCAGTTTTAGTGCACTGAAATTAATCACTGAAATTAACTACTGACACCTGCCTACTACATCCATAGGTACATCCATCTTGATTGTTTACTCCTCACTTGGTATTGTGCGAAGACTGACTCATAGACTGTTGTATCATCATTTGCATTGACGGCAAGTCAGTTCTCATTACAAAAAAAAAGATGCAAAGCATACCCTAAATGTTCTGAGATGTACTTTTAAGTATAAATAAAAAATAAATATATAAATAACCTGTATAAGGGGATAACATATCTTTAGGATTTACCTGGAAGATAGGTTAATACTGTGATGGATGTAAGAGGAAAGGATTAATATGGAAAAAAAAAGAAAAGGTATATAGATGCTAAGGCTGAATCTATTATGCATGTCCAGAAAGCAATGAACAAGTCCAAAACTGCTATCCTGATAGATCTTGTACGTTACTTTTTATAACCATCTGTAAAAGAGATTTTAATAATTCCAAGGAAAGGAAATAAAAATTCTTACATTTACTACAAAGTTTGTGATACAGACTAACTGAAGTGATAAAGTAATCAAGTGTAGTTTATGCTGTGCTCTGGGTCTGATACTGTCATCTGTGCAGCAACTGAATTGACAAGGGATTTGTTTGTGCTGGTATGGAGGTAGCACGTGTCCTGTAGTCAGTACGTTGGTATCACCTGAAAAGTAAGAGGGCAAGCAAGCTTGCTTCACCAGTCTTCCCCCCAGGATCTGCCAAACAAATTTTGGAGTTTAAGGAATCAAAACCCACCTCTCAGTATCATCATCAGTCAACACCGAGCAAGATGGCTGCTCTTGTTTTGTAAAGCTGAATCGTTATTGAAGCAGGCCTTCGCCCATACACGTTTTGTGTTACTTTCCTCCACCTCGGTGAGTGTGTCTCCTCTTTTTCAGTTCAAGCTCCATTATGCCATCCTCTTTTCCTGGCTCACCACCAACATACACATTATCCATTCTTTTTCATGAACTATATACAATCTCTCCTGTCAAGCTCCACTGCAAGCTCACACTTTCTTCTTTGATGCTTTCCCAGCTACCCTGGTCTAGCTTAACTGAATCCCAGGCCCACAGTCCCAGGTGAATTTTTACCACTTTTAACTCATTTCTCAAATCTTCCCCTTTTCCTTTTATTTTTGTTTCTGCCAGAATTTTGCTCTTCTTCCAAGAAAGCATAGACAACAAAAGTCATGACCTTCCTTCCTCACCTTGCCATGCGTCTTCATTTTCCTCCTCCTTTTACGGATCTTGCACTGTTTTCTGTCATAAACATTGACATTTCTCCTTTCCTCTCTCCTCCAAATCCCTTCCACATACCCCAATGACCCTGTTCTATTCCAGCTCCTTACATCCTTTGTTCCCATACACAGTCTCTCTCTTACTCTTCTCCTTAACCTCACACTCTGTGTTGACTTTCCCCTTACAGTACAATATGCTTTAGATGCTTCAGTCTTAGAAAATGTCACCTTTGACCTTCCTTTCCTCTCCAAGTACAGCCTTAAGTCCCTTCTCCATTTCGTTTTAAATTCATCAAATATCTTGTTTACAATAAGAATTGGTAATTCTCCTCCCTTTCCAACCCATAGCCTCTCCAACACAGCTTTTTGCCCCCTGCCCTCTACTGTTCTTGCCAGACACTCTAAAAACCTTCTCCTAGCCATTCTTGTTCTCATCCTCTTTGATATGTCCACCACCTTTTATGTGGTTACCTGGTCTTTTCTTTACATAAGATTGCCTGCCTCCTTTTCATGATACTGTCTTCTACTAGTCTTCCTTTCTGTTTATGCTTTTCTCACATCCTCTATAAATCCATCTCAAATTTCTTCCCCATGCAGGAAGGAGTTACAAAATGGCTCTTCTTCCTTTATATTATTCATAAAAGAAATGCAGATGTTCAAAGATGTACCTTCTCTAACCTAGACCATCTTTCTCACTCCACAAGAAAGTCTGCTTTGTGGATTTCTACTTGCTTGTGGACCCTTAACTTCCCCACAAATTAAAAAGGCTAAGCAAGACTCTTAATTATCTTCTGACAAATACTCTCCAATAACACCTTTCTGGATTGCTGGATCATATTTTCACCTTCCTGCGGCTGAAGCATATTATAAAAATACCTTTTTAAATAAAATATATGTTTTAGGTCCCATCTTATGTTTTCTAAGACTTTTGGCAAAGCATTTTCAAGATGAATTTTTCTGCATCCTCTCACGCAGTTATTCCCTTCATACACACACAGAGAGCGAGTCTTTCATCACCTTCCATCTATCTTACTGCAACACTGTGTTCTCCGCCATTAATGGACACTGTTGTGTCGCACTCAGAGTGCTGTTGCGAAGACGATCTTCCAGCTCAGCTCTTCATAGTATTTACTTTCCTTTTCCTCTTGCCTCTTTCCTTGCTTGCCACAGTAGATATTATAGCAACATGTGAACACTCTTCACTCTTTCCATACTTTACTATTTTTAATTTTGTATTGATTATTGGACTCTCATGCACAGCCAGTGTCAGGACTGGTTGTCCTCTTGTTCCATTTTCAAATAAACTTTTTCCCCCAAGCTGCCCTTCATGAGTGCCTTAACATCTGCAAATACAACTTCTCCTCTACTAATTCTCCTTTCCAGAATTCCTCTTTTTTTCTGTGATGCCCACAAAAAAAGCTTGACAACATATTTTATCATTTTTTTACTAGAAATATCATGCTGTTGTTGAAAATAACCACTAAGTCGGCAGGCATAGCATAATCATCTCTCAGTATTCCTCCATCTATGTCCATCTACCTGTAAGTATACACCATTTCTTGTTTTATGGTTAAACTCTATGTTCTTTAGGGCAGGGACTAGCTCTCTATTCTATGTTTGCACATTGCTTAATACAATGATGTCCTGGTTCGTGACTCCTGGGTGGACAAGTAAATAATAATGATAATATCTCCACTCTTCCTTCTACAGAGCTCACCCACTGAGCTGACGGCCTAAATGAAACCCAGGGTGATTAATAATGCATCCTTTTACTGACTCTTACACGTTATTATTCTTGTCACCTGTCAGGATCCACTTTGAGGGAAATCTGTTGTTTTCTGATGAAAAAGGGAGTGAAAAAGAGGCAATTTCTTTTGCCCATTTCTTCAGAAAAAAATTAAAAATAGATGAATCATAGTGACAGTCATGAAAGAATTACCCCCACACACACTCCTGGATGGTAGTCCCAGAAGGTCCCAGAGTTTTGAGGGGTTGTCACAACAATCCCTGGACGTTATATTGGGAATACAACTTTCAGCCCTATTCCAGTGCTAATTAGTGTTTATTATTGTGTGGACATTTGCCCACTGAAAACTAGACTGAAAGACCATCAACCCATTTCACATAGGCCATTGAACCGTAAGTAGATGGTAATGAATTTTGGTTCCTACCAACCTGGGCCAGATTTGAAGCAATGACCTAGAGGTGAGAAACTCTACATCTCATTACCATTCCCCTGAGTAAACTAGTTCTCAAATCACAGGATGAAAAGAAGGAGGGAAAACCAGGCCTTCCTGGTGTGAGTTAAAGGTCTGCATGAACTTTGAATTTCAAAGCTTTTTCTCAATCATTAATTTAATTCAACTTAAGTAGACTTTAAAGTCTTTAATTTATACAACTGAGAATCTCAATAGTCAAAGTAAAGAGATACAAAAACAATTTCAGAAAGAATAGGAGGGTAGTTACTTCCTCTTGCTCCCATGCACCCATCCCCCTTCCATTTTCCTTTGTCACAACAAGCCCGATGAGGGAGATCAGATTAAATATGATTGCCTACTATTCTGCCTAGCTGACAGCTCACCTACAGTGCTTTCAAAAATAAATGTTATAGCTGTTTTTGTACAAGCTTCAAACATGTATTTGACCTTTTAATATTTTATTTGGTTTTATTGATTTTTGCTTTAATACTTTAAAGTTTTTGTAGCTGAGGAAAATTGCCAGCCTAGTGAACTACACAAATGGACCGGTTTGCATATGGACGCTTGTAAGATCCTGAGCCTGATCTTCTCTAGCAGTGGGCTCATGGAAAAGTTATGGATAGATTGCAATGAACAAATGCACATTTCAGCTTTTACTACATGAGTCTTAGGAAAATAAGCTGTGAAAAGATTGCAAACTGGTGCCATAGAAATGACAGCTACAGAATAAACATAATGCAATCAAATTCATTCTCACTAAACTTTAGACCTTTTGTTGCAATTCTTTATACAAAAATCTCCTTTTTTTCTTGACCGTTAATACTGATAATTATATCTGTATTTCTTAAGAATATTATGAGTTGCCATTTCTGCATAGTAGCAGATTGAATTTATTCACCTTACGGATATATTATTATCACAGATAATAACTGCAGCATGATAATTATCATTAATTATTCATTTGGATTAAGAGGCAAATAGGCTTGCATTCAAGGGTCTTCCAGAGCAGTGTTCATTGTTCCAGGGCCCTGTGTGCCAGTGTGACTAATTCATACTCCTTTCAGTGCCACTGTTGACATCTGACCGGTCCCATATGTATTTATTTCAAAATATTATAAAAGGAATAAGTGCATCATTTCAGGACATAACCACTAAAATAGACATATGGTTCTTTTCTGCCCTCTGAGTGAGAATATGCAATTTTCTATTACAGAATATGCTAGGAGAGTATCATTTCAATAGATCTATATGTATGCCCTATCTTTGCATTCCTGTGTCATCCTGTTTAAGCTTATATAAGCCAATATATTTACATAATAGCTTTTAGCACAAATAATAATGTGTGAAGCTGTACAATTTGTTGTTCACTGAACATAGTATTTAGTCAATCTGATTTTAATCCATTCTGAAACTGAACTAGGTTTAATGTACAAGGATCTTCTCAGCGCAAGGTTAGAAAAATCCAAGGGGAGGGAAAAAATTAGAAAGAAGGGGGGCATGGCTGATGAAAAAGGGACAATAAATAATATAAATGCTAATTCCTTTATGTGGTTTTCACCCAATACTTATTAGCAAGCCTCTCTCTCTCTCATTCGCTCTCTAATCTTCACTTCATATCTAAAGAAATGTCTTGAAGGTAGTAACACGATCATCTGAGGACCAACATGACAGCTCCAATATGCACAGAGTGATAAATGTCAGTCTGGCTTTTATAGCTCTGAGGCTGCACTTATATATGCCCTCTGTGACTTACCATCTTTGCTTCCACAGATGATTCCTTTTTATTGTTAATATGTCAGCACGGGTCCAGTGCTATTCAATATGAATTGCTCTGTAATAGTCTGGAACCCTCCTTCTCTAACTTCAATTTTAGCTTGTTCCACTATTTCTATGCTTAATTTTAAGGTCAGGTCCCTAGTGTTCTGGAACAAAAGTAGCAGATTCCATGTGGGGCAGTATGCGCTTTTATCAGATATAAACACAGGATATGAAAAGAAGAAAACATGCAGAGACGGCAAAAGGAAGTAGTGGTATCAACACGGTTAAAATATATTATGGAAATGTCAATTAAAAATTGCAAATTTCAGCAAGATAAAACCAAACAATCAGGAAAGGTTGTTATCCTAGCAATAATTGTAATCCCTTTTTGCACTCACATGCATCACCAGCATGTTATTGTTGGCAAGGAGATGTATGTGGGGTAGAGAAATACATAGGCACTTGGGTCAAAATTGTTGACAGGACACATCAAATCCAACATATTTGCAGCTGTACCCTTCAAAATATGCACCAGAAAATCAGCATCTAGAAAGAAAGAGAGAAGGCAGCAGAATTTCACAGCCTGCCTGTGTTAGGTCATCTGGACAGTGACATAATGACTGTAAAAATGACTGCGGGTGAAGTCATCGACTGGTACTTAAAAATAAGGGGGAGGCAATCTATTGGATTTTGAAATAGAGTCAGAGCTAGACCAAGCTTAAGTGAGGGCTGAGATGGGGTGGTTGCAGTGAAGGACTCTCCATGATCAGGAGAGAGGGAAAGAACTGTTTGCTCAGACAGGAAGAGGTGATGCAAGCTGGGGACGCGGGGTGAATGGTCTACGGAAACCCAGCATTTATCACTTGTGTTTTGGAAGCACCTAGAGACCAGCAACCACACTGGAGACATTCCCCCAACGTTTCATGACTCTTAGCACTGCAGATGAATTCCTCTTCTGATTAACAAGTGAAAGAGGTCAAATAACATTAGTATATCAGGGCATAACTGGTACCTGGCACTGGCAGACAAGATTGCATTCATCGAATCAAGGGGAGCAGAGCTCCATGCATTTAGCAAAGACATGATATTCATAATTTGTTTCCAAACACTTGTTCATTCAGAGGGTAAAGAATGAAGGAGAAGAATTTATTAATCAGTGATAAGTTTTGGGGGAGCCAGGGATAAGGCTCCTAGGCTGGACAACAAAAACTCTACAAAATAATTTAGAATTAGTTCTACAGTGCAATATTATACAGCAATACACAGCAACACAACATTGGCAAAAAATGTGGTGATGATGCCTGTAGGAATATTTCAGAAGATGCCAATAGCATCAGGCCCAATTATAGCTTTTTTTCAGTGTAACTTCTGAGGCTTAGTGTTGAATCCCAACCAGTGCCAGAAGGAAACCAATGTTTTTCCTGAGGCCTCCTATTCCATACAGGACCTCTAAGCCATAATACCATGAACTTGGAAGAAGAATGATTTTACTTTATTAAGTAACTTCATTCTTATAAATAAAGGAACAGCAGTTTTTAGTGTCCACATTGGTTAAGAATACACTGATGGGTGTGATAACCTGTCTCATCCTCTCACATTACATTTTTTGCTATAGTTCATTGTTTGTACCAAAATAGCTGAGTCCCTGTTCTTTACTTTTCTATAATCACTCAAATTTATACATATGTCCTTTATAGGGTCTGTTAAGTCTGAATGGTGGCATGCTGTTTCCTTTTGTGCTACCATTGGTGGCTATCCAAGATGAAGGTAATGAAACAAGCCAGCACTGGTTGCAATGGAGGGTGCAAAATTAAATCTCAGTATCAGTTTGTGCTAAAGAGAGATACAGGAACAGAAACTTCAGTTTCCAAATGATCTAATATATACTGAAAACAATCTGAAAAATCTTCCAAATAAGTCATTATAAGTTTTCAAATGGAATCATAGAACAGTTTGGGTTGGAAAGGACCTTTAAAGGTCATCTAATCCAACCTCCTCTGAAATGAGCAGGGACATCTTCAACTAGATCAGGTTGAATCATCACAGAATCACAGAACGATATGAGTTTGCAAGGGACCTCTGAAGATCATCTAGTCCAATCCCCCCCCACCAAAGCAGGTCCACCTAGACCAGGTTGCACAGGAACGTGTTCAGGTGGGTTTTGAATGTCTCCAGAGATGGAGACTCCACCACCTCTCTGGGCAGCCTGTTCCAGTGCTCTGCCACCCTCAAAATGAAGAAGTTCCTCCTCATGTTTAGATGGAACTTCTTATGTTCAAGTTTGTGCCCATTTCCTCTTGTCCTGTCCCTGGGCACCACTGAGAAAAGACTGGCCCCATCCTCTTGACACCCACCCTTTAAGTATTTATAAGCATTGATCAGATCCCCCCTCCATCTTCTCTTCTCTTCTCTAGACTAAAAAGACCCAAGTCCTTCAGCCTTTCCTCATAAGAGAGATGTTCTTAGTCCCCTAATCATCTTTGTAGCCCTCTGCTGTACCCTCTCCAGCAGTTCCCTGTCCTTCTTGAACTTGTGAGCCCAGAACTGGACACAGAAAGTGTCTCCCAATCTTCATTGAAGGCTATCTACACTGGAGAGCCTTTTTAATTTTTATTATCATTATTTACTCACCTTCAAACCCCTTCTGAAAAGGGATAAAAGCTAATTGTCTCTTCTATACCAGCTTCCTCATCAGCAAGTTCCAGAAAACAAAATATTTTGCGAATTCAAAAAAAAAAAAAAAGAATTTTCATCCAGATGATTAAAAAACAGATCATTTCATTCCTTAAAAGAATGAACAGTTAAACTGGAGTTTTTAATGGAAGCCGTTCATAATCTTAATTAGCAAGTTCTAAAATAAGTTTTATATAATCAATTATTTTTTCATCTGTTAGAATGTCAGAGCTTTTTTCTCTGGGTTTATGAGAATTCTGGTAGTACTACTATGTAACCCTCCTCAAAACAAAAGTGATTTTTTTTAAAGGTTGGCATAAATGTCATAATTACATACAGTATTTGTATGAGAAAACAAAGTAGATCAAAGAGGGTGACAGAGAAGAGACAAACAGCCACAGCAACAGAGATTTCATGCTCAGAAAAGGAGCCAAAATAAATTACATTTGATCTCTGTTAACGTTGTTATAATTTCACCAGGAATAATCTCTGGATCTTGTGTATTACTTCTAATCCTCCTCAGGTACTGGGCTGTCTGTAAAAGTCACTTCTTCTGTCTGATGCTGTCATACTTCTGTTCTGCTGCTGCAGCGCTGAACACGTTGCAGGCAAGGGCACTCTTGATCTCTCTGTGGATAATTTTAGTCATATCTACGTTGGCAGGACATGAGTGAACTAGAACAGATGAATAACAAACTGGGCGTGACTGGACATAATTGAATCTGGAATTTTCCACATCACCAAGCACAGAACAAAGAAAAGTAGCCAAAAGCTGACTATATCCCAAAGTTACAAATACTGACATCTTGAGAAGCTATCTACACAGGACTACATTATTGTGTTATCGTATTTTCCCCCCCTATTTTCCGATCAAGCCCATTAGAAGAGGTTGCTTGACTGTTTGGGCTTTTTTTTCCAATTTATTTATGGAAAGATATTTTTACAGGCTAACCCAGTTAAGCTTGACAGCTTGTTTACAATAGGACCCAGAAGACACATTACTCTATGCGCAACAATATAAATATACATTTGAGATGCACACTTACGCTCATAACATTTGTTAAACATCTGAAGTGCACAGTGATCAGGTATCCAGAATGATCTAATTCTCTATTTAAATATTATGAAGGTAGAGGGATTGTTTAGCTTGTTAAGATGAGAACAACACATTATCATAATTAGCATGTGTTTTAGGAAAATTGTATAACATAGCTACTTTCTTAAAAGGTGATAATGATCTGATATAAGAGGTTTAAACTTCATCAGAATGTCAGAACAGGGTTTTATCTCTGTTTGTATAATATTTTTGATTTGGATATCCAGACCGCCTCAAACTGAAATTAAGTTAGGTTATTGACCTTTTCCTTAACTGAGCCTATATCTACTTTATCGATCAGTGTGGACAAATAGGAATGGATTTATAGATCAAAACAGTTTTTGCTGAGAACCTGAAATCCACTTCATGCTCACACTGGGGAAGGGGGTTGCGTTGGACCTGCTCCAGTTTGATTCCGGGGTGGGGAGGCCCAGGACCAATCCAAGAGCTCCTCTGGTTTCCTTCTATCCAGAAGAAAACTGGTGTGTGCACCCCATGACTGCTTCAAGATATGGACCTAACCACTGGGAGATCACTCCAAAGGACCTCCCCTGAGCCTGCCAAAAGGGTGGACAGAAACCAGGTCTCAGAGCAATTAATGCCATCTTTCACTAAAATTATACTGCCAAATCCAAAAAAATAAAGAGTCAATAAAGACAAATGAAGACTCAGTCTGCTCTCCATCTGGAAGTTCAGTAGAGACCTGAGAGTAGGATTTTGTATTTCCTTATACCGAATCAAGATCTCCTTTAAAAAAAATATCTATAGATATTGTTAATATCTTGTTTCAAATTACTCCATTTAAAGACTGCACCATGCTGTTACAGGTGAATTATTAATCTGCTGCCACACTCAGGGTATTAACGCTGGGAAGCACTAACAAACACACTCAGTAGCAGCTCCAAAATGCATTACTCCTCAGTCTTGTTTGCCACTGCATTAAAATACAGTAGTGGTGGAAATAACTCAAAGTTTGTTCTGTGACTAAAAAGGGACTGTCCATTGCCAGAAAACAGAGCTACGCTGGATGTTCTTTTTTCTCCATCTGTGCAGCATGAAACTTTAATTGTGAAACAGTTTTAAAAAGTCCTGCAGTGGCATAACCTGAAGGGAAACGAGCCAAAGTGTAGGATGGTGAGCATTTACATATAACTTTAGAACCTGCCCCTAGCCTCCAAAAATGATGGTTGCATTACAGTTGATGGGTTAACATGAGCTGCTACCCAGTCCTCCTTATATTTCCTAATGAAACCTGAGTTCCCACTCCTTTTCAGAGGACGGTCTTCTCCCCAAACCACTGGATAGTGCTTCTGCTATTTCTATTACGGCTCAGTTCCCTTTTTCCTTAGGGGTGACTGATGTTTAATATAAATGAAGCAGCACAATTCCAAGGGATAGCTGGTTTGTGGGTCAAGTGCACAGTGCACAACTTCTCCAGCTATTTTGTCCCAGTTTGCAGTCCTCTCTGCTTTCACGTTCGCTTTCTGCCAACATTTACAGAATTAAGCTATCCTGGCAAAAATATGTCAAAGAATAGACTCGCATGCTACTTACCTGAATATTCATGGAAGAGGAATTTTAGAGTAGCACAGCTTTGAAATTCAGTTTTACATACTTGTCCTGTCAGTGAAAAAAATTACCATGTGCCTTATGCTGAATCACAATGAATTCAGGCTTTGATTCAAAAAAACAAAACAGCACTTGACGTGTACAGGGAGTACCTCTCGGTACTCCTGAGCTGCATAACACCATGGAGGGGCTCCAGAGGGGGTCCCCTGTCTTCACAAGACCCTGCAGCTCCGTGCACGCCCACTTGTCAGCATGCCCAAGTCCCAGCAGTAAAGTCTTGTGCTACGTCGAGGCTGTTTCTACTCAGAGATGGGGAGGAGGGTTAGAGCTCCACATTGCCACAGCTCTCATGCTTCCTGTCCTAAAACTGTGACTATTCAGAGACAGCTCAGATACCTCTGCAAAACACTGCGCTGTGTAGTAGACACCACAGGCCACCAGATTTGCATAGGGTAGTGCATGTGCTTTTGTTAGCCACAAGTTTGTTGCCTCTAAACAACCAGAAAGCCTCAAAGAAACCTTGGTTATCTCATAGTATCAGAACATTCCTGGTGATCAGTTCATAGTGTTTTAAAAGTTCATTAAAAGAATCCTTGAATAATTAAGGAAATAGTGATCTCTTTGTGGCTATTTCACGAGCAGAAAGAAAGGTTAAATTCATGGGATAAATTATTCATTGTGAGTTATTCACTCAGCTTTAATAGTTTGTAATTCTATAAAGAGCTTTGCTTAAGAAATGCACTATATAAATCAATCAATAGCACTAATAATATGCAGGAAGGATTTTCTCCTTTGTGATCTGCCTTTCAATAAATTGTACCCCCTTGACACTTCAACTACCATCATATGACCATTCTTCTCACCTCTGCTGCCCCAGCCTGTCTATCACTGGGCCACAGCTGTGACGTTCAGACACCCGCCCTCCTTCCCCCTCGCACCAGCTTAACCCATTGCACTTAAGGGCCCATCAGTGTTTGTGTGTACCTTGAGCTTCTCCTTTATATATTTATTTTGTTAGGAATTCAAGCAAACACAGTTAGAGACACACTCACACCTGCACGTTTTGTTGCAACATAGTTTAGTGGAATCATCAGTGTATTGGAAAGTGAGCATCATGGCACAGGCTTCACACTATAAAATATGAACATCAGACACCTCCTCTGCAGCCATATGGTAGAGACGTTGAAACGCCCCTCGCCTAAAGCTCAGAGCCTCCAAATACTTAGAGCATGCCTGCAGTGGTTTGGGGAATGATGCTTGGAGGAGATACAGCTATGCCTGAGTAAAGCTGCAGCAGCACACGCTTCAGGGGGTGGCAGCTACTCGAGAAAGCACCCGGGTGCTCTGCAGGCTTGTGCAGCCTGTGCTGAAGTGTGTGCTGTCACAGCCTTAGACACCCTGAGCAGTATCTATTCAACCTAGATTAAAGCTAGTGTGAATACGTATACACACACCAAATCACAGCGCGGTCATACCCTTAGGCACAAGCAGCTTTACTCCTGTGGGCAGCCTATTTACTTCGTCTCTCCCATGCTCTGGTCCTTGTTAATTCGGAGGGGCCTGACACTGCAGCTCCTGAAATGAATGTCAAAACTCCCATTAACGTGTGGGCAGAAGTCCAGCCCTTTTTACTTTCTATTAGAGTTCAATCCCCTTCAGATTCAGATCCTTTGCATGTTTCACCTCCTCTTTCCTCCCAGTGCAACCTTTCTAGTATCTTCCAGATGCCTCCTTCTTGGCAGCCAGTCCCCCCTTTCCATCCAGAGGTCATTCAAAGGCAGCAGGACTGAGAAATGCGCAGCCTCTGAGGCTGCGGTGTTTGGCTATGTCTCCAGAAGTCCTGCTCGTAGAGTGATGCGACTTGCTGTACAGGATTAGGACTCATGTAGCCCTACTCAGATGTTAGCGATGAATGGGATGAACATCTTGCCCAAGCTGGAAAGCAATGTCAATAATACTAGTAACCACCAGTTACCAGCCCCCCTCATGCAGCCTTTTGGTCTAATCATTGCAATCCGACCCTCAATGTGATCCTAAATTTGGCTATGTAAGAATATAGTTTTTTTCTCTGCGTCATACACCTATCGCTACTGAGATATGTTAATATATTTATATTTTTCTGGTTAATCCTTAATCCCTTTTCTCCTTTACTGGCTAATTTAAAACTTTTTCCTGAGTGGGATCAAACTGCTAATGCTTCAATAATTATGCATACTGACATAATTTAGATTCTTTGAAGCTTAATTCTAGATTGGATTAGTTGAACTGGAAATATCACAAGTTTAGATTCTCTTAAAATATTTATTTGACTATAGGTGACCCCAAAAATTCCTTTTCGGGCACATTTTAACTCTTGCATTTCCAATTCTAAACAGATCCAGAAAGTGCAAAGGCAAGTGAAAAGTATGTAACTAACTCATTCTCTCTGTGTCACTATTTCAGTTTAAACTCATTTCTCTTCACTGTGCATAGTTGATCTGTACTGAATACTTCAGATGAGAACTTTTAAATGTTTCCTGTGGTGCCTCTAAAAAATCTCCTGCACAGCTAGATATATCTTTCATTTTCAAGCCTACTGGCTAATAATCATTCTTTTGTCAATTAGCACTCTCAAACTGTATGACTTTCAGTGGATTGTACTCTTATTTTCTGAGCATCCAGTTTGAATCTTCTCAGTTTAATTTGTGGGAGTACTGAGCAGCATCCCTGCATACTGCACAATGCTCAAGCTCTGAATAAAAGTGTAGATGTGAGCCACCCTCATTTGGACACCCAAACTGTTGGATGAGTGATTGAAGAGCACAGAAGGAATAAGGGTTGGATTCACTTGTTGACCTGTGGGGATGCAAGAAAATTTAAAGGAACTGCTCAAATAAGGAACACTGTTTACCCCCTACTATAAATGAGGAAGGTATCATGTGGAAAAAGATAGATTCCAGATTATATTACTAAAGACTGTACCATAATGTGTCTCCACCAGATGGACAGGTTTATATTCCATATGCATAATAACCTTAACCATGTTTCTCTCTGAAGTTCTTCAGACTTATTCTTAATACTGTTCTTTGCCTGCAAAATTTGCATATTAATAATAAATCAATTTTTACAATTTTTTTATTTATTTTAAAATATGCTTATTATGTTCAGACCTCTCGCGTAGAAATAAATAAAATTATCTGTTTCTTTCTACCTTGGCAACCTATCAAACAAGCAGGTAGAAAATACACCATATCTTTTTTTAAAAGTATATACAGAAAGATCAGTCAGGGAGATGTATTGCTAGTGAGGGAACAAATCTGACCCCAGAGAGTCTGAGTTTAACCTTTTAAGCATTCCTCCTACTGAAATTTGTGAACACTACCATGGAGAGTGGTTAACTGCATATTTGTACTTTTCTTGTATTATATATAGTTTTAATACCCCACAAAATAAAAGTACTGAACCATGTCTGGCATTTTATTGTGCTCCTAAACTATTATGAGTTAAGTATGACAGATGCCCTCTGCTTCTAACTACAGAAGTTTTTTTCCCCAGCTCAATCACAGAGCATTTCCATTAAAAGCTGAAGACCCCATCTCTAACCCTGGCAATACCTTCTACACATGATTAATTATTTTACACATTCTGTAGTCCATTAGGGAAGTGTCTGATGGCCTCAGGACACAGATATCTGGCCTTTATATGCATTATTTTGCCAACCCTTTTTTCTTCTCTGTCCTTTTGCAGTGAAATAGAAAGCAGCATATTACTTTGGTTTTTCATTGCCATGTTTGTTTCATCTATTTCTAATTAAGTTTTTCATAAAAGTCATTAACTTGCACCTTCAATAATTTATTTTTGTAAAAATTCAAATACCCAAAGATAAATATCTTACCAAATATCAGGTAGTTCCAGGGGGAAAAAAAGAAGTAAGATCAATGAAGTCTGTAGAAATATGTGTATCTCTAATTAGACGACAGGATCAAATATTAGTTTCAGTAATGATAGTGTAAACTAGAAAAAAAGGTGCAGATATTGAGATCAATATCTGCATAATAGAGAACAGCACTGTGCTTCCCATCTGCGCTGCTGATGTTCAATGGTCTGTTGTCTTCTACTTGAGTAGTTCTAGTGGCAAAAAAGGACGTACCTGAATTTTATCTGTTGTGGTAATAGTTAACTCTGGTCTGCAAAATACTTCATTCCCTTTTTGCATTTGAAGTGCAAAATAATAAGCTTTTAGTTAAAGGAAGCACAAGGCGAATTCTGATATTTCCTATGTTCACTGAAGAACATAGGAAGAACATGCTGCCATATCCCATAACTGGAGAAAACAAGTATAATTCTGGCTGCAGTGAAAAACCCTGCCAAAACTCCGTGTACTTCCAAGATAATGCAAATTCCACCCAACACACTGGCTTGAAGATAGAAATGTCACAAAATCTTACTTAACTGATTTTCTTGAATCAGAAGAATACACACTTTTCTTTCCTTCAACATTCTGAATACTGGATCACTGTTTAAATTAGTTGCTTTTGTTTATGATACCAGAGAGCACTAAAATGTATCTTATATATTGATTTATTGGGTTTTTGATTTTAGGATTTTGGTATTCTTTTTTCCATCTGTTGTAAAGCACCTCAACCATCTGAATAATTGCAACAGAGAGTAAGCATAAAAAATAAAAGATAAAAATTGCTACTCTGATATTGACAACCATATCCCAAAAAACCTTTTAAATTTAAACCTGGAATTTTCAGAAAATGTAAGATTTATTTTTTATCTTTATAGCTAAATTACACTTGTCAGAGGTCATGATTATCAAATTCCAGAGGGTATTTTCCTTTCCATTTGTAGATAGTAAGACTTAAGGCAAATACACCTCATAAGAGGACTGGATATGAATATGTTGGCCTTTTCCCAAAGCACTGAAGCTATGGTGACTATACACCTCATTTTGGAGCCCCATCTAGGTGCCTAAATTTAGGTGGAATGAACACAACTTTCAGCCCCATTACCTATTTTTCTTAACATTGCTTTCCACAAATTAATTTGACTAAATCCTTTTTAGGAGAGATGGAGAACCTGCTCACTGGAAAAACCTTTTAGGCTAGAGTTAAAATTCACCTCGTAAGTTCTGTCTTGCTCCTACTGAACACCTTCAATGAAATTTCTTTTGCCGTAGTAAGTCAAGATCACATCTGACCTATACCATCATTAAAAAAAATCAACCTCAGTCTCACAACTTCATCCTCTGACATTCTAAAATATTCTCCACAGTCATATTCCTGTTTTGATCAGTTTGTTTTCAAAGGGATATTTGTCTTGGTCAAGTCCAAGCATCTATTAAGAATAGGTCAATATCTGAGTGAGTCAACTTTGATTCTTCTTAAAGTTAGTGAAGAGGTGGTGAGAAACACACACTTTTAGACTGAGGTTCATCTGACTTATTCCAGAGATCTACATTAGAATGAAATAAATCACAATCTGTAGGTGACTGTCTCTTCGTTGATCACTCTGGCAGTTTAACAGCTACTTTAAACGTAGACGTAGCAGACATCTACATCTGGTCAGTTCAAACACACAGGAGTAGGCAATTCTTTTCTGAATTCTGCATGCATCTACAAAATAACTCTATCTTGGTATTTACTTGTATCAAAACTTCAGTTTTCTCATTTTATATCTACCAGAGCAAATTGGAAACAAAAAAAATATTCTGAAGACCATTTTCACATTCATTCTGCCAAACTGGAATGAAAAGCAAAAGCACTGACTTGTCTTATGGAATCAAAATTCTTTAATAATTATATGTGGTCCACCACATTTTTTTCAAGAAACAATGTACATTTTTAACATAATATTTTAATAGAACATAAAATTAAAAAAATCAAACAAGGAAGTTGAAATAATTCATAACAGTTTGATTCAGGAATCTTAAGGTAGACATCCGAAGTAGGACAGATGCATCACACCCTGGCCATGCTGAGTCCGCTCCACGAGGTATAGCTGACAAGTTCTCATTCAGACGTGTGAAACAGAGCCAGCTCCCCATGGTTATGCCTACAGTTCCTCTCCCAGAGCATGCTCTGGAGTTTGACCCTGCCAACAGTCCTGGCAGCCCAGGCAGCGTGGGAGCCTTTCCCAGCCTGTGCTTGTGCCTCGCTAGTTGGCGGGGCAGGGACCTTGGATATCAAAGCTGCTCACCGAAAATATTGGTGGCTGATGCTGGTGGCTCAGAGCAGGGAGTATTTGAAGCTCCCATGACAGGGGTGTGGAGAGAAACAACAACCGCGGGCCAGCCTGTTTGCTCTCTCAATTATCCTCTCTCATTTTCATTTAGAGGAAACTTTTCTTTGCTTCCTACTCTCTATCCTTTCTCCCCTTCTCCTCTACTCCTTTTATTCCTACCCTCTCCATCACGTTACATCAATGCCACAGAAAGCTTCTGAACTGCATGTAAATCAGAACACAGAATTTGCACTTAGCTGAGTAAAAGCAGCAGATGCAATTCAAGTGTCTTTCTTGCTTAGGTAAGTTGTTTGTCCCCAGATACAGCATGTTCTGGGAAGGCAAACACCATGCCAGCTAAAAAAAGAAAAAAAAAAAAAAAAAAGCATTTTTTTTTCTGAAGGCTATATGTGCTTTTACTGTTTTACTGCAGCATGGACTGCGTACATGACACACCGGAGCCAGTACAGTTTTAGTTTCCATTCTGGAACCAGTCAAGAAGCTAAATAAGTTCCCAACTAACTCAGAGAGACTCCTGGCTCTTTATTATAGCACGTTGATACTACACCTGGACCTGTTCATTAATACACTTTGAAGACATATTTAGTCTCAGTTATAGCAGATGTGGTATTGCAAATGATCTGCCATTCCACCCCAGCTTCGCTTCACTCTCTGAACACCCAGGTTATATTTTCACTATAACAAGATTTTCACTTTCATTTGATTTTTCAGCTACCTGTTAGGCGTTGGTTTCTTTTTTCTTTTCATTCCTTTTTCCATTACAGCCAGGTGTATAAGTGATTAGTTTATAGAAATTTCAGAGGGTGTTTTTTTTTTTTTTTTTTAGATCTTAGACCTATAGGGAATACGTAGCTAATTTAAAATGCTTCACAGATTTACACTGAAAGATGCTCCATAAAAGAATGACACTACAAGTTACAT
Source organism: Numenius arquata (assembly GCF_964106895.1). Taxonomy (NCBI): domain Eukaryota; kingdom Metazoa; phylum Chordata; class Aves; order Charadriiformes; family Scolopacidae; genus Numenius; species Numenius arquata. The sequence goes on along the minus strand of NC_133576.1, from coordinate 93,922,205 downwards.
CAAACAAGCAAACATTTGTTATGGGGACAGTAAAATTTACTTTTCACAAAAGGAGCCTACAGTAATAATGCATTCAATTCTATTTCCCAGAATGCTTCTTAAGTATGTTAATAAAGTCTTTATTGTGTCTGCTTATAAAAGTCGCCACCATTTCCCATTAGAAAGTCTCTGTTTATTCATCAAACATTTACTGACAGTGACTGCTGGGAGCAGGCTCAGATTTCCACTCCATTACACGTTTGTGGCATAAAACACATTAATTATAGATATATTACAATATTCAACTCATTGAGGAAAAATTAGATGATCAAGGCTCATTTTCCTTGACAATAAGCAAGTTAATGAAAATACTAATTACCTGATGATGAAGTGGAGCCTTCAGGATTGAACGCTTAGCATCTGTAGAAGAGCTCTGTGAATCTAGCACAGAATATTAAAGCCAGAAGCACTGGAAGTCTAAAGGGTGGTTCATGAGGTCATCATGTGCCCTTTAATCACAGGACAGAGAGTAGTTAGTTCATAACATAAACTTTTATACGCAGCCTTGACGGCTGTCATGAAAAACCACATAAGCATAGTGTTCGTTTATAACAAATTATTTTCGTAAACTGATGTTTTTGAATTAGTAGATACACTGTCTAGCTTAACTTTTTTAAAGGAACTATGGAACCTAGCAATAATGAATTTTTGGTATACAGAGACATGAGAACATTGGAATGAAGAAGAATAAGGCACAGAGACAAGAACTTAATTTTTTCTCATTTCAGAAAAAGTCATAATCAAAACTAACAGCATGTAAAGTTAAACCATTTAAAATTCAGGACATTTCTCCTTATTTATTTATTTTTATTGCAACCATTTTTGCTTTGTTTTTGTATAATTCTCTTTACCACTTCCAATTTAGGCTGTAAATTGGGATCACTAAACTGATGATGTCATCCTTTGGTTTCCTTCCAAGATCAATTTTACTTCTCATCTGCTTTTGACATTTTACCAATACATCTGTGTAACTGGTGGGGGCAGGAGGTTCCCTTCATTCCAGACTGTTCACACTGTTAAAGAGACAGAAGTATTATTTATGGTTTTTTCATTTTAATTCATTTCTTCTGCAAGTACTGTGCTTGATAACAACTTTTTAGCAATTGCATATTGCTAAATGAGATTTTCTTGCACTGCTAAACATTAAATAATAGCAAAATATGCCCAAAGTATTGATTCTTTTCTGAAGATAGTAATAGTCATGTTTAATTAACAAATTCCCTTCTTAAATTTTCTGGAGGCATCGGCTGTCCATCACCTGATAAAGTAACATTATTATCTTCTAACTGCCCCAGAACCCTGTTGTAAGTCATAGATGAAAATATCGTTACTGTGATTTATTCTACTGGCACCTATTTTTTAAATATATTGTTCTTCTTATGAAAACACAAGACTATGTAAAGCTGACAACCTCTTTCCTAGGGGCAGGGTAGTAGGGAGTTTGCAGAGCACAAATAGGTTTCGTGGAAATACCAGGCAGGTCTTGAGTTCACTTTCCATCTTCAAGCACCTTACATTTAAGCTTACAATATGGAGTTTATGTCCTCGGTGTAGACAATTATTACTGCTTTGTAGCTACTTGTTGTTTGTAGTACTACCATACTAAAGTACCCATCCAGTATTACTTCCTATGTAACGGGAAAATCTCTCTGTAACAATAATCCAGCATCTTTCCAAAGCATTTCATACAGTCAGTCTGAAATTATTTTGGATGAATTTTGTTAAAATGTTCCATCCCTCCTGTTCCTTGTAATATGTTTTTGTATCACTTTATCAGAAATCACTTGCAACGGACTTATACTGAAACGAATAGAATGAGCTTTTAACTTAGTAAAACACAATAAAACATGCAACTCAGACTTCTCTTGTTATTGATATTGATATTGAGAGCTTATGGGTCAGGATTAAAGGGAGCACGGGGGCAGGTGATGTTACAGTAGGAGTCTGCTACAGGCCACCAGATCAAAGTGACAGCGAGGATGTGGCCCTCTACAAACAGATAGGGGCAGCATCGCGCTCACACGCTCTGGTCCTCATGGGGGACTTCAACCACCCCGACATCTGTTGGAAGGACAACACAGCAGAGCACAGGAAATCCAGGAAGTTCTTGGAATGTGTCGACAACAACTTTCTTCTACAAATAATAGAGGAACCAACGAGGAAAGGAGCAGTGCTGGACCTTATCCTCACCAACAAGGAGGGGCTGGTCGGGAATGTCAAATTCAAGGGTAGCCTCGGCTGCAGTGACCATGAGATGATAGAATTCAAGATTCATAAGGCAGCAAGGAGGGTGCGCAGCAAGCTGGCTACCCTGGACTTCAAAAGAGCAGACTTTGATCTCCTGAGAGATCTGATTGGCAAGGTAGCGTGGGAAAAAGAACTGGAAGGGAGAGGGGCCCAAAAAAGCTGGGTGGTATTTAAGGATTGCCTCCTCCAAGCTCAGGAGAGGTGCATCCCAAAAAAGAAGAAATCGGGCAAAATAGCCAGTAGGCCGGCGTGGATGAACAAGGAACTGCTGGACAAACTCAGGACCAAAAAGGAGGCCTATAGAGGGTGGAAGCAGGGAAAGGTAGACTGGGAAGAATACAGAGAAGCTGTCCGAGTCACCAGAAACCTGATCAGGCAAGCGAAAGCCCAGGCAGAACTAAATCTAGCCAGGGATGTGAAAAATAACAAGAAGAACTTCTATAGATATATCAGGGATAAAAATAAGACGAGGGAAGCTGTGGGTCCACTCCGGAAGGAAACGGGAGACCTGGTCACCCAGGATATGGATAAGGCTGAGCTACTGAATGACTTCTTTGCCTCAGTCTTCACTGGCAAGGGCCCTAACCACACTGCCCAAGTCACGGAGGGCAAGAACAGGGGCTCTGGGAATGAAGAACCACCCACAGTACAAGAAGACGAGGTTCGAGACCTCTTAAAGAACCTGAAGGTGCATAAGTCCATGGGACCTGATGAAATCCATCCACGGGTCCTGAGGGAACTGGCGGACGAAGTTGCTAAGCCCCTCTCCATCATATTTGAGAAATCGTGGCAGTCTGGTGAAGTTCCCACTGACTGGAAAAAAGGGAACATAACTCCAATATTCAAAAAAGGAAACAAAGAAGACCCGGGAAACTACAGGCCGGTCAGTCTCACCTCTGTGCCTGGCAAGATCATGGAGCAGATCCTCCTGAAATCCTTGCTAAGGCACATGGAGAATAAAGAAGTGATTGGAAACAGCCAACATGGCTTCACCAAGGGCAAATCGTGCCTGACAAATTTGGTGGCCTTTTACAATACTGCCACAGACTTGGTAGACAAGGGCAGAGCGACTGACGTCATTTACCTGGACTTATGCAAAGCATTTGACACTGTCCCGCATGACATCCTGGTCTCAAAATTGGAAACTCATGGATTCGATGGATGGACCACTCGGTGGATAAGGAACTGGCTGAATGGCCGCATCCAAAGGGTTACAATCAATGGCTCAATGTCCAGGTGGCGGCCAGTAACGAGTGGTGTTCCGCAGGGGTCGGTACTGGGACCAGTACTATTTAACATCTTTGTCGGTGACATGGACAGTGGGATAGAGTGCACCCTCAGCAAGTTTGCTGATGACACCAAGCTCGGTGGCGCAGTTGACACGCTGGAGGGAAGGGATGCCATCCAGAGGGACCTAGACAGGCTGGAGAGGTGGGCTCGTGCAAATTGCATGAAGTTCAACCAAGCCAAGTGCAGGGTCCTGCACCTGGGACGTGGCAACCCCAGGCACAAATACAAGTTGGGTGGAGAATGGCTGGAGAGCAGCCCCGAGGAGAAGGACTTGGGAGTGCTTATGGATGAGAAGCTCAACATGAGCAGGCAGTGTGCACTGGCAGCCCAGAGAGCCAACCGTGTCCTGGGCTGCATCAGGAGAAGTGTGGCCAGCAGGTCTCGCGAGGTGATTCTGCCCCTCTACTCTGCGCTCGTGAGACCCCTCCTGGAGTACTGTGTCCAGCTTTGGAGTCCTCAACACAGAAAGGACATGGACCTGTTGGAACGGGTCCAGCGGAGGGCCACGAGGATGATCAGAGGGATGGAGCACTTCTCCTATGAAGACAGACTGAGAGAGCTGGGGTTGTTCAGGCTGGAGAAGAGAAGGCTCCGGGGAGACCTTATAACAGCCTATCAATACCTGAAGGGAGCCTACAGAAGAGCTGAAGAGGGACTCTTTGTCAGGAAGAGTGGTGACAGGACAAGGGGCAATGGTTTTAAATTGGAAGAGAAGAGATTTAGATTAGATATAAGGAAGAAATTCTTTACAGTGAGGGTGGTGAGGCACTGGAACAGGTTGCCCAGGGAAGTTGTGGATGCCCCATCCCTGGAAGTGTTCAAGGCCAGGCTGGATGGGGCTTTGAGCAACCTGCTCTAGTGAGAGGTGTCCCTGCCCATGGCAGGGGGGTTGGAACTAGATGATCTTTAAGGTCCTTTCCAACTCTAGCCATTCTATGATTCTATGATTCTATGATTCTATGTATCTATATCTGGAATTGTATTGAAGCTTATATTTTATATCCCTGAGTTTTTGTTGAAATGGGACTCAAACAGCATAAGTACTATGATCACTTTGAAAATAGCCAGGAAAAACAGCAGTCACAAATGTTTCCACTGTCTAGGCAGCAGGTAAGGTTTAACAGAAGCTTTTTCCCAGAACTGTTATCTAACATTAGTTATATTTCTTTATTTTGCTGACTGGCTAAACCCACTTTATACACTGAAGAGGTCCAAGGAGAGTATTTAGACTGAAAAGATGAAAACTGTGCTTCTTACATTAGCATTTGAAAAAACTTCTTCACAGTGAGAGTGACAGAGCACTGGAACAGGCTGCCCAGGGAGGTTGTGGAGTCCACTTCTTTGGAGACTTTCAAGACCCGCCTGGATGCAGTCCTGAGTAACATGCTCTGACGTGCTCTGGGCAATCCTGCTTCAGCAGGGGAGTTGGACTAGATGATCTTTATGGTCCCTTCCAACTCTAAAAATTCAGTGAAAAATTCAGTGAAATTCTCCATCTTCTCTTACACAGACAACAACTATATCCCATAGGTCTTTTATACCAGTTTTTTTTTTTTTTTGGTCTCTTCATGGTCTTAGCATTCTCCAAGTTTATTAGAAATATTTTAAACAGCTGCTTTACTTCAGACAGAACACCCACCCGTTTTGCCTCTGACAGTTGTCAACAGTGACCACTAAGGAAAACAGAAGCAAGGATGCACTTCCGTGCTCTTCCTCTCTCAGATTTCAGAGGATTACAGGGTGAATGTAGTTCATCATCTGACACTTCTCCACGCAGTTTGTATTTGGTTTACTATAACTTAGATATGCAACGAAAATGGAAACTAAGCCTAATCTGTATTTGCAGTCTAAAATTTATGAGCCCCGCATTATTCAAAATAGTTTCATAGTGAACTTACAGGCTAAAATCACAAACAGGGTATAAGATCAGCATTGCAGTTGTAACTTTTAGCAATCTTACTGCTTATCCAGTATACAGGAAGAAACAGGTAACTAAAAACACGTGCACATGAACAACAGGCCACTTAAATTGTTGAGTGAGAAATGCCATGGAAAAGGAGATATCTTTAAGTTTCTGTATTGAGTGCATGTATTCATACTAGAAGGAAACACACATCCATGTGACATTTATAATCCTAAAGCCAGCTCTGAGTATAGTTTTCCAGTTAAAGTTAGGATTTTGTTCTGAAGGGAACAGAAGAAGGAGAGATGTTGACCCTTTTTATGGTGTGTAAGATAATACTTCCTGGGGAAATGGGATATGAGGATTCCAGGCCTTTCCCATGGGTTTTAAACCCCATAAATATATGGGGAGAGGTATTGGCCAAGTAATATAGGCAAAACAGATAAAGGAATATGTGAAACTTATTGGGGTTCAGGCATGGGATAGATGTGTTGTACAGCGTTATCAAGACTTTCCACCTCCTCTGCAGGAATGTAGACAACATATGCTACACATACATTGTTCAGTATAGCTGCTCCTGGGAATGATCTTGTCCCTTAGGCTATGTGGTACAGAATAGCTTCCATCAGTTCTGCTAAGGAACAACCCCCTTAGGGCCAACTGGCCACCTTCACAGTGCATGACATTTGGTCCTGCAGCTGCCTAGGCTCCATGCGCTGCCCTTGTGACCCTGGAACATCATAATTATGCTTTGGGTTTTTTTTCAGCTCAGACTGTCCAAAACTGCCCAGCAAGGTGGTGTTTTCATAGCACGATATGGAAGTATCTGTCGCATACTTCGGATAGGGCTTGAGTTGCCTGAGGACGCAAAGTCAATTGCACTAGTGTTGGAGGACTGTGTAGGACAGAGGGAACCAAATCTGTGTACAATCTTATCTATATTATACCCTGAAGGGTATATTATTATATACCCTGCAGGTATTCAAAAGATGGGTTGACATAATGCTTAGTGAGATGGTTTAGTGATGGCTTTTTTTATCAGAGTTAGGTTGTTGTTTGGACTAGATGATCATAAAGGTCCCTTCCAACTTAGACAATTCTATGATTCTATGATTCTATATTGTCAGCCAAAGTGAAGTATCTCCAGAATGACTTTCGGGGTTTGTTTCAACAAGGCCTAATTGGTCACTCTGCAAGAGAAGTCAGGAGCAAACTGAGATGGCACTCAGTTATTTGACGGCATAGAAAGTATTTTGAAACCACCAAGATCACTCCTGCTATATTCTCTTTTTGCTTTGACCTGTTTAAATATTGCTGTAGCTTTATTCATATCTTACTGTTTCACAGAGGAACGCATCTCCTGAGAAGAATCATATATTGAGAAAAGACCTCTTTGTCTGCACAAATAAGGAATATCAAATTGCATTATATGCAATACTAAGTTTTGATACAGAGAGTGCAGACACATTTTACACACATTCAAGCACTGTGTTTGTGATGAAAAAAGCCCCATAATCTAAATCTTGGAGCTGGTGTTCCCATAGACAGTAGTGTGGCAATAGTCATGGGAAGAGTATCTGGAGTTTCATCTTTGTAAAAGATCTGACCTTGGTGTGCTAATGTGGATATACTCGAGCAACAGAAATGCTTCAGCAGAATTTAACCGAAAAAAAATCCCAGATTTCTATTGTGTGACATTGCATTAAATATTTTCAAAAGAAGTTTTGCAAAGCAGTTCCCACTAGTTTCACAGACTCTTTAAAACTGGCCCTATTTTGCTTGGTTCAGTAGTCAGAATTCTCATTTACAGCAACAGGAATTTTAGTAATTCCCTGTCACTGGGTCAAGTCAGTATGATGTGATGTTTCTGCCTCCATTTCAGGAGCAAAAAGTTTAATCAAAACTGAAAAACAGTATTCAAAATGATGTGTAAAGTAGAAAACAGAGACACCTAATTTTTGTGTGTGTACGTTAAACACAGTAGCATAGATTTTAGAAACAGTTTGTCACAGGGATGCCATAGGATATCATGACACATGTTTACATTTCTGACAAAGAAATAAGCGAAAAAGGCAGCTTCAAGCAATTTGAAGAGGGAACTGGCAACCATGCATTGCCAATGTGGAATGTCATTTTCTGCACAAGCAGAACAAACTCTCCTAAACTTTATTTTAGTTATGATTCAACATCAGCCACGACTAAAATTTGTGGTTTCATAAACACTAAATTAGTGCAAAATTCAGCCTTTGCAATTTAAGTGTGAAACCCAGTCCATCTTTCCAAGGCATATTCATTTCTCATGTTTCTCTTGTTTTACCAATCTCAGCTGTCTCGAGTCCTGCCAGTGAAGAGATTCCGGTGGGTGCCCTGGCCCATGCTCGGATTTACCTGTGGTAGTTCTTCACAGTTCCTGTCCAGTCCAAGGTCACAAATTTCCTTGTCAAACCTTGACAATGAGGTGATGCCACACCACATGGGTGCTCTGCCAGATTCAGGACCTCAGAAACTCTCTCTGATCTGGAAACATGAGCAGAGCCATAAGAAGTAAGTTACACTAGACACCCCAGCGTGGAGCTCAGTTGCCTGAACATACACATGTGGTCTCATTTGAAATAACCCAGACTCTCCCTTCCTACTCTCGACCTGTAGTTCTAGGAGAGCATAAGTTTTCTTCAGGTCTTATGTCATACCTGGCAATCCTAATAAGTTGTCCCACATATCCTATGACATCTCTGCTGACACTAAAGACTTCTCCTTAAAAAACTCTCCTAAATTTCTAACTAATGTGTAAAACTAGACAAGAAGAATCCCAGCCATGGTGTACAGTCCCTTCACAGCTCATTGTGCATTTTTAGCCAGACTTTCAGGTGTATCTATGTGTTTACATGGGAGGATGGGATACCGGAATGATTTTTCTAAACAGCTAAGCAGCTTAGGTGCCTATTTTCCATTGAGATCAAGAGAACCTGGGCACCTAACACATTAAGTAGGTTTAAATATTTTATCTGCATCTCTCAATAATTTATATTTTTAGAAATCCTACCTCTTGCAGTAAAAATGTACTGGTATTAACAGCTTCAGCCTATTCACATTTTCCAGTAAAGAACAAACTAATAGCAGAAATCATTCAGGTTTCTCTTTTTACACACCAGCTTCAGCTCCTTTTATAATTTACTCCATCCCCCAAAAGCCTGAATAAAAACCCATTTAGTTTTATAGGGTTCAACAGTCTATAGGAATTTCAACAAAGAGTGGAAACAAATTCCAGTTGTGTGAGTTCTTTGAAAGATCGCTCAGTCATTAATGCTCTCATTCCTGGGGGTTATTGTATCATCCTGGATATGACTTTCTTTCCAGTGAGCATTAATTACTACAGCAGTGATTAACCTTCTTTCATACTTTTAGCAAAGGGGTCTGATTCCTCAGAATACATTTTTATATTGCTTACATTTCTTTTGCATATTTTTCAGATTTTGATCACATCTCTCCTCAATCCCATGTAAATGAAAATTTACTATAAAGAAGACAGGGGAATAATACTGAAAACAGAAAAGTATTATAACATGAAGTGAGGGAGCAAGGAATTAGGTCCCAGTCCAGATTTCCAAGTGAGTGCTAGAAATGTTCAGCTTGGGAATTAATGCTGCCCATTATTACATGAGTGTTGTGTTGTGTTCTCTTGATTGCTTCAAACCATAGATATGGCACACCCTTCTGCAGTCCTTGCTGAGAAATTTACCATATTCATAACAGATTTGCAATCAGAGAATATACTAATAATGCCAAATCCTGAATCTTACCAATGGAAAACCAGGGATGCTACATGACACCCAGTCTATCACCATTCTCCATGTGGTTTATCTTGAATCAGAAACTCAGGGTAAAAACTTAGATGACTTCTCAGTAATACTGCCTCCAAAAAACAAGCTATCCCTCCTTCACAGATTTTTAAAAATCGTATCTGTGATTCAAATAGGAGATATTTTCCCACTGCTAACATATTAGATATTTCTGAGAGAGGCACATTTTTCTTCACTAGTTTAATCTCTAACACTTTCAAAGTCTTCAGAGGCTTAGTGCCTAGCTGTAGATATTTGTTAATGTGGTTTTTCTGACCTGAACATTTTTCTATAATTTTATCCCTCCAGCACGGCATGTTACATTTAAGTTAAAAAGACTGTGGGGATACAAAGGAGCAATTATTGTGCTAGAGTCTGAAGTTAAATTCTAACGTTTACAAAGAACAAGTTGAAAAGAAACCTTTAATGTCTTAATTCATAAAGATGTTAATTTTGACAGCTAAAATATAATACTCACAAAAGAATGAAGGGATAGAAGGAAAACAGTCTTCTTTAGCTCTAAAAAGCTTTCTTCTTTGTATGTAGCAGGTGCCCCAAGACACGTTATACTGCCTGCTTTAATTTGTCTTTAATATCAGATGTGCCTTATTGATTTCTTCTGTGTATGTTTTCATTCTGAATAATTCAGAGGCACAATTTTTTTCCATTATGGTCAATAGCCAGAGAAAATTCTGAAGATAATCAATTGAGCTCTGCCTGACGATTACTAGTGTTGATATCCCCTGAAGTGAGGGAGTCGGAAAGGCCAGGGATAATATGACACAACAGTCAATCAGTGCAATCAGTGGAAGTATCAACACTGGCTGTATGGTGAGAGCCAGATCCATGCTGAGGATCCACAGTGGCTCCTAAAAGTTCAGATGCTTGAGTTCTTGTCATATGCTACGCCAGATGGACTATGTAAGATTAGATTCAAAAAGCCTTCCTGTCTACTCTCTCCTCCTTTTTCAAATTGATAGGATCATAAAACAGCTGTGTGGTATGATTTACATAACATATTCAATTTCTTCATTTTACTTTTTTCTGGTTTTAAACTTTCCTAATAAATACTCTCAAAGAAATTAGCAGGATGAGCATTTGGCCAACAAACACTCACAAAAACAGATATAGAGTTATTTTGATTTAGACCTAGTGCTAATGGGTAATGTCTTTAGCTAGAGACCAGATATGGCCACCCTAGTAATTCCCATCACATCCTTCCACATAAACAGGGCACCTCACATTCAATTTACAGTGAAAAAAACGGGGTTTTTTTCCACGTAGAAAACTAATGAAGTTGCCAATAGCAGCTGCCAAATGGTAGCCCTGAGCAGTGCGTAGCTACTGACTTGAGGTTTGAAGCAACTTCTGCTGAAGTCAAGGCAAGAATCTGATTGACAGTAAGCATACAGAGACATACATATACATATATACATAGAGATATATATATATGTGTGTATATATATACTCAGGTGGATAGGTCCAGTGAGTCTCCTAAGTTAAGCTGTTGCCATGCAGGCCAGTGAGCAGTAGCTATTCAGCTCACCACATCTATTACCTAAATTCATAAAATGGCAATATATGGAATTAAACACTAAATAGCTTATAACTAAATAGTTTAATGACAATCCAATGTGTACAAAGTAAAGGAGTAAATTGGCAGCACTAGCTCAGTTTCCCATGGATAACTTATTTATAAATCTCTCTGTGATTTATTATTAATCTCCTTATGCAATAATCAGTCATGCATATAAACATGGCTAAGCTTAAAAATTATATTCTGATTCATGTTTCTTTACAAAAGAAATGTTTTGATTATGGAACTCAAATCATCACTATTTTAAAGGTTTTGAAGACATTAAAGTGAAAAATTATGGAAAATATAATTTCGATAGTTTCAGGTCTCTTTAATATTTCACTTTTCATTAAGATATTATGTAAAAAATTAGATGAGACTCTTACTCTCAGTTAAATATATTACAGTTAATCTGAAGCAATTTTTTAAACTAGAATTAGTTTAATTAGAATTGATGTAGTTTGCTTTTAAATCAGAGACCTGGCCCATGAAAAAACCCAAAATATTTTTTTAAATTTATCTCAAAAAGTAAAGGTACTTCCTCATAAATATTAATATGCTTTCTATGTTACAAACATATGTGATATGCTCCAATTATTTTCATAAAAGTAGGTCACTATGCATTTTACTCCTGCTTTCCATATTCCCATGATCACAAAACACGTTATGATTCTTGTTCCACAGTCCTGGAAAACACAACTGTAAAAGAAGTTGATGTCTAGAACCAAGGCAGCACACACAGTTGGGTTGGAATTTTTACACTGTAAATGATCCACTCCACTGCAGCAGTATATGAAGCAATAACCATATGCTGCAATTGATTAACACGGGAGCCAAGCTGATGTACTTAATCAATCTCAAAAGCCACTTATTATGACTCTATTATAAAGCAATAGGGATTTTTACTATGATTCAATGAGCTAAAATATGAAACAGAAGGAAATAAAAAAGGATAATATTATTCTTTTCTGTAGAAAATGGCCGAGTACCTTTTAACATCCTTTCCAGCAAGGGAGAAACAAATATGGTTCAGAAACTGCATGTGTAAAACTAATAAAAACCAGGGCAGACCCATTCTCTGCCCTTGGCATGGCACAACTTGCATCCAGACATCCAGCCAGGGTAGCATGATGAATTCTGGGGAGAGGCTCCCATCCACAGCCCCAAACCGTGCCCCAGCATTGTCAAGGAAGGGCAGGTCAGCATGAACCAAGTCTACACCAAGTCCATGACTGTGTTAGGGACTAACCAGTATCATTCCTCAAGTCTGAGCCTTGGCCCTCTTGGGCTTGTAAGGATAAGCCTAGCCAATGAGAATAAAAACATACTTCTGGCAGCTCCAGGAATTGGAGAGAAAAGAAAAGAAATTCAAAGAGGCAGAACATTAAACATCTTTAAAATGTGTGTGTATTGTCAGGACAAAACACAACTTTTCAGCTTCCAAGGCCAGGATTTCTTGCTTCTGATTAAAAGTTAGACATTTTGTTTAAGCCATAACCACAGTGAGTGAAGGACGATGGGAACTTGCAGAGAGCAATTAATCACATCTATCTAGATATCTCAGACTGGGATGAATTGTCTTCTGACAGCAAAAAATGCCTCTTTGTCTCCTGTTGTGGCACAGCCTGTGTGTGTCTTTGTATTGATATCCCTAAAAGTAGGCAAATGGCCAAGATCAGTACAGTTCTCAATTTTTCTCTTCTGTTGAAATCTTTTCTCGCATTCAGCAATAGTTTCCCTCCCTGAAATAACGTGGCTGGATAAGAGTATACTTCAAGTCTTTATGGAAAAGCATCAAGTACACCTTTTTCAAACCGCTCCTCCCTTTTCTCTCCACAATATTCCTGTTCAGCTGCTGGTCAAGATCTGCAGCAGGCAGAGAGCCAAACTTTCCTCCCCCTACCCCACACAAGTGCTACAACAGTGGCAAGAAAATTGTGTCGTAGTGAAAGGCATCACCCCAGCCCTTGCGGAGCATAGGCAGAAGCAAAGCAAACCAATATAAGAACTTCTGAACTGCAAGTTGTGGAAACTATTGAAATATTAGTGTGTAGCTGTCAAACCTCTTCTTGTGCACAGGTAATACACCAAGGGACACCACGGTTTGGCTTAAAAACTTTCCTTGCAGCATCCTTTAAGATGCTTAATTCTTTCTCTGACTCCGATCAGTTCTAGATGTTCTATGAGTCATTTGGCAGACATATCAACAGCCTTTGGAGTCTTTTTTTTTTACTCTAAAACAGATTTTTTGTCAATACAAAGCAGAGTCATGTTTGTTTCAGGGATTAGTTTAATTTTGTCAGTTCTCATTTGTTCAGAAACCAGATGTTACAAAAAGAACACAACACTTAATTTTTTACATAGCAATGTTCCTTTATTTCAGGGGGAAGGAAAAAAATAAGAAATTTTTGGCTCTGAGCCTTTGTCAGAAAAGAGCAACCCAAGGGAATCATTAACTGTGGGGTAATCTCTTTGCTCATGGATGTAATATTAATGTAGTTTCTATAGTCTACCTATTAAACGAATTGGAATGAAGGATTTTATCAGACCAAGCTACTGTGAATAAAATAAATCTTATATAAAATTCACTAATTAAGTATATTACCACCAATAACGTTGCAGTGAGCACATTAGTGGAAGCTGACTTTCAGGATTGATATATTTCATTGAGGAAATGATACTAGTAGGTTTGAATTTGGAAAGACAAATTTTTTTCCTCCTTCATGTGAAGCTGATTTCTTAGTAAAACCTGACATAAAATATGTATAAATACATTAAGGTAAGCAACACTAGACTTTTAATTATTGATATAATTTACTGAAAAGTTGGTACATTACCAAACTTCTGTTACTACTCTGAAAACTATCACATTTTTCTTATGTTAATATTCTCTTTTATTAATACCGAAGGAGACTAAGTGAAAACAGTAATTTCACAGACATTTATATTCATCTGAAATCATTCTAAATGACATTTATGAATATAGTCTTAAAACCATTCTAGTAATATGCTTGATAATCAGATCCAATATGTCTCATTACTTCCTCCTACATACTGGTTTTAAAAAATAATAATGCACTTTCATAGAATGTTTGTTTATTTTTGTATAGTTGTTTAAAACGGTCTATAAAGCTCTCTATAAAAGGATAACATGCATGCACACCATGCTCAAATACTTGTGCTTGTATTTCTTAGATCAAGAGATTATAGTAGGCATGGGTTCAAGCTTCGTTAGAGAGCAGCTTTAACAACTTTACATGTAAACTCCATTCTTCTTAAGGTCTCATAGGATTTGTAACCTTCTGTTACAAGGCAGTACATACTGCCTTTTTCCCTGCTTTTCTTCAGTACATACAAATATTGGTGCACAATTTTTTCCCATCAATTTGGTCATGAAGCTCGCTTTCTGAACCCCTCTTCTGCCTTGTCCATTTGTTAGTATATCACATATAAGGATATATACCATATTTAAGCTCAGCAAACTTCTTGTTGCCTGCTGCATCAACATTTCTTTCACATACTCTCACATTGAAACTTGCCTTTTTGCACAGTTCTGGGCCAAATGCCTTGTCCCCATAAAAATGTGTGTGTAGTGAACCAAGTGAATTGTACCTAAGCTTGCACTGAATTTGGCCTTTTCCCCTTACCTCTCCTTGTATTGCAATTCTGTTTGAAATAATTGATTTTGCACAGAGGGGGCACAAAACGATAAATATCTCAGGTAACAGTGATGGACCATATATAGGGTGACTACTGGTGCAGAGCTGTAGGTGCAGCAGTAGCTCTTGATGCGTGGAAACAGTTTGGTGCAGGGGTTACAAGTAACTCCACAGTAGGATCTCTCGGCTGTTGGGGACTTATCTCTTAATGGGAGCAGGCTGAAAACAGAAGTAATCAAAGCAATCTTCTCCCTTCACTCTGGTGTTCAGAGTGAGAGCAGCAAAGTCATTGTCTCTCCATTTTTGGCCACGGCTGTCTGCTTCCTTACATCTCCTGACTCTAGGAGCTGATGGGGACCCTGGCTGGAAGGCAGATACAGCTGATAGGGCTCAGTGGCAGGTGTGAGCTGCTTATGATTGGGGGAATTCACTGCTGTCAACAACTGCGATAAGCTCCAGAGGGCCAAACAATGCAGCAAAGTGCAACCAGGCAGGTGGATTGGTTGACACACAAGATCCAAGCTAAACTGGCAAGGAAACAAAGGGGAACTGAAAGTCAGAACAAGCAGCAGGATAAGTGCCCTGCTCAAGGGGCCTTACAAAATAAAAACATAGAGTAAGTTTTGAAATTTATGAAAACCGTGATTTCACTCTCTGGAGGTTACACTGCATGATTTTACCTTAAAATTATATGCCATTAAAATCTATAGAAAATTAAATATGTTCTCCAAATATAGATAGAAATGGACATGAATATGGTGTGCCTTCAATATACAAAGCATAACTAAAATATTATTAAGCAATAAAACTTAACAGGGAGGACATTGGTAGTGCATCCTACTGGTTCCTTAAGGGAAGAAATCTGAAGCAGACATATCCCAATTTCAAAATTAATTATGTGTCTTGTGTGCACAGTTGCATCAAAGTCATCTGTTGCTTTTGTTTTTCTTCTTTACCTGTATTTGGACTGTAAATGCTTTGGAGCAGGGACTTTCCTTCTGGCGTGTTTGAAGAGGATGCTGTACAGTAGCAGGAACAAACAAGTAATATCCTAAATCATAGTGACTGGTCACATGTAGACTGCCTATTCTACATGCCTTTTTGAGATACATTTCATTCTGTGACCAGAATCACTGCTCTTATCCAGATGCGATAATAATTTTCTCTAATTTGTCTGCCGTAACACTTAAAATGAAAGTAAATCCATAGACTCTAAGGTCTCAGTTCAGACGCCCAAACATAGATGCTAGCTAGTGTTAACTGAGATTCCCAAGAGTACTCCAAGACATTCATGCAGGGCTGGCAGATAATTCTAACTTTGTACTTTTGTAACCTCTTGTGTTTCTAGAATAAACCTTAGTTTGTTTTCCTGCTTAGTTTGCTTAGCGAAAACCCTTTAGCTTGATTCAATTTGCAATTGCTGATTTGGTATCACCAAATATCTGACAAAAGAGAGGCATTCCCATTTACTCCCACTGTCCTATGTTTTTTTCTGGTTAGACCACAGTGAAGAAGCAACTTCAACTTGGGAAATGTCTATGTTTTCATGTGCTTCCTTTGTCTTCTCTTTCTTTTTCACCTAAACATTGATTTATTCAGCCTGTCTTTAGATCTTAAGTTTCCTAAATGTCATATTATTCTTGTGCTCGGCTGGACTCATGCATTTTGTCAACATCTTTGTTTAAGTTTTTGTTTTTCAAAACACGGGTTGACATAGTGCTTAGAGACATATGGGGTTGCGGGTTTTTTTGTTTTCTTTTGTTTTTGTCAGAGTTAGGTTGATGGTTGGACTAGATGATCTTAAAGGTCCCTTCCAACCTAGACAATTCTATGATTCTATGATTCTAAGTGCTGAGCCCCAAACTAAGCACAGACTTCCCCCAAGGACTCACCTGCAATGCAAAATAGTTATCTCCCTATATTACATATAACACTCCTGTTAACACATCTGAGAATGACATTTGCATCTTTTTCACCAGAGTTGATTGCCATCCTTGTTCTTTTTTTGCAGTGCTTCTGCCTGACTAGATATTTCCCATGCTGTTTGCATGCTCATGAGCTCTTTTTTCTTGGAGATTCTTACTCAGCTCCATCGTGTTGATTTGGGGCCAAATATATTTTTAATATAGCAAGAACATTTTGAATTCTGATCTAATACAATTAGATCCTGTCTCCCTTCTCACTTAAAAAAGTCCTAAGTTTAGTGTCATGAACAAAATGTACAAATGTAGCTTCACTTCCATCATCCAGGTCATTAATCCAAATCCTGCTCAGTACAGACTTCTGCAGGATCCCTTTTTGAAAAGTTCTCCTCACAATGCAGTTCATAAAGTTGAGCAAAGTTTTACACCTCTCACACACAAGTGTAATGGTGATTTCATTCAAATAGTTCTCCAGTTTGGTCATGAAAGTCCTACATGAGAATTCAAACTGATCCAAAGTTAAATTATGTCACATCCTTATAACCTACCATTACATCAAACACTGATTTTTTTTCTCTTTTTCAATTAAAAATGAAGACAGACAGACTTGTCTGTATTTCCCTTATTTTTTCCCTCAGTTCAGTTCTAAATGAGTACACCTACATTACCATTTCATTTCAAATCAAAGGTATGCCTCTGAAGTAAATCTCCTGGTGGTCCTCATGCTTTAGTTCACACTGAGTTTCCTGAGTTCCTTCTGGATTAAATCAAACTGGAAAACACCCATAAAAGCCCATCATATGTGCTACATAGGACCAGATGAAAGTCAGTTTGAAGAAAGGCATTGTGTGGACTTAGGGTCTTCCACACCAACTCTGCCTCTATGTAGCCACTCCTACTGTGCTGCACTATTTGCTGATTTATAGACATAGCCTATGTGCCCTTCTTCCAATCTCACTTAGTTTCTATTAATTCCCCAAAGCAATAGCTCAGCAGCTGCTTCAGCTAACATCCTATGAATTTGAGGGTATATTTCATCAGGCTCTGCTAATATGTTATGCTAACTCCTTTTAATTTACTTTTGTTAATTCAGAAGTGGGAAAAAAAAAGTATAATGTACTTTCTCTGTGCTTTCTGTTATTTACTTTCCGTTCTTCTTAGTACTGAACTGATACTTTTTCTTATTTTCTTTCTATTCCCTCCCTAATGTATTTCTAGAACCTTGTCTGGTTGCTTTTCATGTCCCTTGCTAGTTGTACATCATCTTGCGTTTTAGCCTTCCCGAGTTCATCCCTACATGCTTGTGCTATTATCCTCCACACACACCCTTATTCAGCTGTCCTTGTTTCCACTTTTAATATAACTCCTTTTTTTCATTCTTTAGTCCTTAAAGAGTTCCTGATTCAGCCACATTGTCTGTTGCTATGCTTCCAAGCTCTCGTTCGCATCAGAATACTTTGCTTTGTGCCTTTAATACAGTCTCTTTCAATAACTGCCAGGTCTCCTGAATTCCTTTATCCTTTATATTTTCTTCCCAAGGGACCCTACTTACCAGTTCCCTCAGCTGTTGAAGAGCGCTTTTTTGAAGTCCATTATGCCTACTCTGCTGTTCTCACTCCTCCCTGTTCTCAGTATGATGAACTTGTGATCTTGTTCACCCAAAGTTGTATTCCACCATCAGATTTTCAATGAGCGTTCCTCTGTGAACTGGGCTCCTACCTAAAAGAGCCATTCTTTCTACAGCCTTATCTACAACACCAAATTCTGGACAAGGTGATGTAATGAATAGCATAATAAAAGAGAGTATGATGGTAGATTATCTACAGCCCAAATCAATCCATTTTATCCAGTATTGGTAGCTCTTCAGCTGCATTAAGGTGGTCAGTGCACTACAGTGAAAATGCACAACATCTGGAAGGACTGCAAAGCACAACAATGATCAGAGTATGAGAAAACGGGGACTACAAGAAAAGATTGACATAATCAGGTTGTTCAGTCTAGAGAAGTCCTGAGAGGTGGTGGGATGACATTTTCTGTATTTTTTAAAATAATAAACTCCACATCGGTTAGTGGAAAAAGGAATTGTTTTAGGTTGTTACCGTAAGGTTCAAGTTAGTCATTAGGCACTTTCTAACAATGAGGATAATAAAAAGTAGAATAGATAGCCTAGGGGAGAATGTATTTAAGAACTAGCTATGCAGTTATCTGGCAGGATACTATAATCACAGTAATCCACCAAAGTCTTCCACCAACAACCGGATCACCCTCGCAGCCACACAAAATAGCAGCAGCATCAAGCTTCATGTTTATATAAGGAGCTCACAGAACTTAAGGACTAAAAGGAAACACACTATGAACAGACAAAAAATTGAGTGTCTGACATCCTTGGCACATTTTAAACAGCAAGCAAATAATGAGTTCTAATTTTATCCATCAAGCATATCCATTCTTACATTTGCCAGTATCCTACCGCACTACACAAATGATGAGAGTCTCCCTCACATACAAACTTTTATTGCCTTCAAAAAAGAATGTTTAAGTGACCTCTGCGTAACATTAAGCATAAAAACACTGTAAGCTATTTTCAGGGACTTAGGGCGAGGCTGTGTTTTCAGGCTTGCAGAAGAGAAGAACACCTCTCCTCTCATCACTTTCCTGGCAAGGACCAGACTTCGTTACCACCCTTGTATTCTTCTTGGTGGGTGATATTTCCATCAGCCTCTGTACTGCACCTGAGCTGAGGTCCCAGGACACCACGCAGACCAGAGCAATTTTAAGACATCTTGTTAAAATTTTCTCTTTCAGGCTGCCTGCAAAGAAACACCTGTCCTTCTACTAGGCAAGATAGCTGTTACACGACATACAGAGTGGTGAACCTGTCCCAACAGTATACAAATGTCCTCTTGAGACACCCCAAAGGATGGGGTAAACTGAGAGTTCCCCACTAAAGTCTGACAGCTGGATTGTTAAAGAGTTGCCACAAACCACACTCCTGTAAGCCAAGTAAGGAGAAGGGGATGACGCATTGACTTCATAGTGGCTCCTTCAGAAATGCTGCTAAGGCCTTTGCTGGTGCAATTATTTCACAGAAAGCGAGGCAGGCTCATGACACGGAAGGGTGTCAGGCTCCAGGAGGGTCTTCTGAGGCCAGGAGAGCCACCTGCATTTGGAGTGGAGCACATGCTGCACCCCATGTAAGTGGAGAACAGTAGCTGCATTCCCTAGGAGCTCCAGGAGGCAGAGTGCATGCCTGAGGCACAGCCCCTCCTGGAGCTCCTGCTGAGGTGATGTGCCTCAGCGTTATCCCCAGTGTGGCACCATGCCTTCAAGGCACAATTGAATCCTTGGTGTTTTGTCCAAGCTATTGCTTCAGAGCTTGAATTTATGATATGAACAGAGATAGCATAGCTCTTAACCAAAGTTAATCATCAAATATTTATGTACATTAAATACTACAGTTATTCATAGTCAGAGACAAAAATACTGCTTTTTAGACAAGGCCACCGTTTATTGTATTGGTTTTAGTCTTCCACAAATTCCCCAAATCTTCAGTTCCTATCACAAAAATACCCTATGATTCTTCTTATATTAGAAAAATAATCCATAGTTGCATCTCCAGACTTGGCCTGCTGACTATCTGCTCAGTCATCTCATCCCTTTCCTTTTCTCTCCATGGCGAAGAGCATTTCCCTCACAGTTACTACTTTTCAGTTGGTCATACAGTATGGAAAGTTTTGTCCATTTATTTAAGAATACTTGGGAAGAGGATGTGACTTTTAGGAACATTTTCTTTTACATGGATCATCTGAATATCTGATTTAATGCGCTCATAATTCAGGAAGGCTGGTTGAACCTTGCTAAAATGATTTTGCTTCTTCCCAGAACAAAGGACAGAGAAAAGTAGCATGAAACCATGCCTTTTGCGTATGTAGGCTTTGCTTTATGGAGGTTTTTAGCCTGGGATTCACTTAATTTACCTGCTTAGGTCACAGCTTCTTAAGCAATTGGTCTCATCCAACAGCTCCTTCCAAAAAGGGGAAGATGGTCCTGGTCACCTCTTCCTGTTCCTAACTTTCTTGTCCCCTGGTAATAACTATATGCTCATTCTCTCTCCTTTTCTCTAATCCTGGCACTTGTCAGACTGATTCAGTTTAGTGGCCTACCAGAAGCCAGTTACTTGTTGTTGTTGTTGTGTTTTGATGGGATAGTTTTCAGAGGGTTGATGAGATTAGTCAGGTCACTGAAGACCCAGTGAGCATCTGTGGTGGAATAAGGCGGGCACAGGTAGGAGCAGGAAGAAGAACAGGACTTTGTTCAGCAGGGAGCTTAGCCCATGATACACTCCAACACCCCACTGAAGCATACAACCTAAGCAGTAAAAACTCAAGTGAAAGATGCTTCTAACAACAGATAACCCAAAAAGAGAGCTGAACCTGACAGGAAATCTCTTTGGATTTAGTACTCTGTACCTTGTTAATAAGTAATAGCCTAGTTATTGACTGCTTATGTTTACAGTATAGAGACCAATACATAAGAAAAGATTTGATAGCCCTATGACATGAAATGCTATGATCACAGGAACACAATGCTGAACTAAACTAATTAGCCCTGCAGAGAAGGAAGACTTCTTGTTTAAAGTGCCATAGTGCTCTAATATGGGTATATTGTTTCCAGGACCAAAGCTTGTATTTGTTCTGCATGCTACTGCATCGCTCAGCAGTAACAGCTGCGATTAGTGGTAGTCAAATAAATCTGATTGCCTAATGCAGGTATGCCTCGAGAAATGTCAAGGTTTGTCTGGGGCCTTCTGATATTAGACAATATCAAGACCTATTTGCATAACGCTGTTTCAAGAAAAATATCAGTCAGTATTCTAACAAAATAAAATTTTTCATAATGTGCCTAACACTCAAACTGAATATGTCGCAAGTGCAGAAAAGCCAATTTTTCATGCATGCTCTTATTTAATATTGTCTATGGTCACAAATGGTACTGAGTATAACCTTGAAGCTACATGTCTACCCGAGGAGACATTCAGACACTCTAAAACACCTTTGGGCTGGGGAGGCTTCTATAGTCATCACACCCCCACTATTTTGGGTGATAAAACACCTAAAGTAAGATCTTACATTTTACAAGAAACCATCTATAAAATTGTAAGATATTTTGTACACGTTAGCATACATTTCCCCTTACATGTTTGAAGAAGCTGTGGAGTCAAATTATCACCCTCCGGTTTTGAACATTCCTATCCCCTCTCCAAAATTTGGTGCACAGTAAATGCAGGTTATCCTTTTATGTATAGTCCAGGCTTAAGGTAAAAAGCAGAATTTGGAAAAGCAGATTCTCCAGTATGATTAAACACGGGTGATGAAAAAGAAAAAGAAATTTAAAAATAGTTGAAGCTAGGTTGCCTTTTCTTGAGCAAACTCCTAAGGGCAAACTCCATATCCTATGGATCTCTTTTGCTTTTCATCACTGGAGTATCATAAAAGGGGTAAAGTGGAACAGAGCCAAAGCCTCCTTCTTTCTTAGAGTAAAGCCTGGTTTACAACAAATGGATAGCTTTTAGAGCACCAGTGAGATAGAATAAGGCCAAAGAATAAGTGGCAGTACATCACATCAAGAGCAGTAAGTAGAAAGCTGAAGAACCAACATAATGAATATATAATTTTTAAAGGGTATGGGAAGGGAGGGGTGAAACTGGGTTTCTATGGTCACAGGTAAAGCATCTGGAACTGAGAGCCAATATCATGCTGGAAGTATTATGTCATCTTAACTAGCCCTATGTTATCTTAACTGTCCCTACTCTTATTCTGGGAGAATCAGATCTGTTTGGCAAAATCCCCTTAAATGGGAATGTTCATGATAGTGAATGTTTAACATTTTTTGTCTGCAGGCACTCTTTTCAAATGCCTATTTTGGGGATTCTCTCTGCATCTGAATTATTTCATAGCTCAGTGCAGAGACTTCTAAATGCCACTGACATTAACAAGTTGTACAAAGATGATAATCTCAGTTGGGCGCCACAGATTGATAACGTGCCGGCTTGTATGAGTTGTACAGACTGTCAGGGATAAGAAATGGAAAGTGCATAAAGCCAAGTGTCATTTCCATAAGAACTCTCATGTTTGAGGAGAAATCTATCAGAAAGGGGTGTCAAGACAGATCCTACAAAATGCAAATCATTCTCCAAGTGACTAGTTTGAAAATAGAAGTGAAGCAAAATAGAACTGGAAGGCTTTTGGGGGGCAAGATAATCTTTTCAGACAAAGCACCATTAACAAATTTCATATTAAAAAATTGTAGAGTTGACTGGAGAACTAAATTGGGCAGAACAGCTGACATAGAAAAAGTTATTTACTTTGAAGCTGGCTAAGAGATCATGTTTCCAGGCACTAGAAAAATTTTCTATAGCTACTAGAAAAGGAAACAGTATTCTTATAAAGGACAACTCGAGCAGTGACCTGAAACATATTCAGATTAAATGCACTATTCTGATTGTACCCATTGAGGACTGGCTTTACTCAAATCTAACTATGAAGATTTTCAGTTATTTTTGTTAAATACCTCAAGGACTGAAGCTGATCGCAAACTCTTGGCAACTATTCCAAGCAGGGTCTGCAACAGGAATAATTTATATTCCATTTTTATCACTAACATTCAAAAAGTGTGAGCACACCTGTGAATTCCAGCAAGTCTTTTTCTTTTTCCTTTTTTTTCCTTTTTCTTTCCAATGGTCAATTTATTCAGAAAAGCATGGCAGATTCAGAGTTAAGGAGAATGAAACCGAAAGCAGTATTGAGGGTCAGTGTAGAGCACTTTCAGGGTGGCATGGGTACAGAAATGGATCTTGCAATCTGTGGCCCGTATTACGTTTCACAATAGAAAAAATTAAACTGTGACTAAGCAGCACATACATTATGGACAAAAGACAGGTGAGTTTCCTCAAAAGTGAACACACTGTGATCTCATTTATGAAGAGAATAATGTTACTTAAATCTAGTCAAAAAAGATACATGGAATATAAAAGAATGGTAGAGGGAGTAAGAGAGAAATTCATGATGGGATTTAGATGACGCTTAAGTGTCTAACTACTACTTTATGAATTTAAATCCAAAAGTTATTTCTTTAGGATCTCTGTTTAAATCTTGGTTGATCCAGAAAGCCCTTCCCATCCATCATGCTCCCACCTCCTGGCATTCAAGGTTGCCCAAGTACACTAACGTCCTTCTCTTTCCCATTCCAAAAATGCCCCACTGCTGGGCAGTATCCATTTCATGTCTCAAACATATTTAAAAGAGTAGGCTCCCTACGAAATACAGGCAGAAGAATGAGTAATGGTGACTCTTGGTAAAGTGGTTATCCACATTGTGCAAGGCTGAGGTTCAGTCCCACTTTTGCTTAAAGGAATTTGAATCCACAACTTCAGGGAGGGTACCACAATCCTCTGATGACTGGATAGCATGGCCTCTCTTTTCTGAAGCTGTGTCACCTTGTATGCAAAGGTTTCACCTAGAAACTTACTGTCACCTGCTATTTCAGCCTGAGAGGGTAAGTCTAGAGGCCTTTGGGAAAGTAAAATCTTGGCACTGAAACTTTTTAAAGTATTCTTTCAGTTTTTCTTACTGACTACCAGTAGAGAATAGCACACTGAAAACAACACAGTCAGCCACAGTGTCTCCTAAAGCCTCATCCCGGTAACTGGATGGAGATGCAGTTCCTTTGCTGTCTTTCATTAACATCCTGTCCCTTTATGATAGTGGTTTGTTTTCTGAGTGCTTGGCAAGTTCAGCGTTTAACCTAACGTGAAATTTTGAAGAAAAACTTTAGGAGGAAAAGAGAAATGAGATGTGTAAGAGTTAACCATAGGGATTCTTCGTCAAACAGATATGACTTTGGATATAATGGTCTTTGGGCGAATCCTCCTATGCCCTTCTCTAGGGACCATCCAAAGAGATTCACTACTTAGGCCAAATCTAAGAAGCACTAATTAGCTGAACGGTTAACTGGCCCAATCCATACCACTACATAATATGAGAGCTAAGGTTGGCTATTGCTTGTTGCAAAAGTCCTCTGAAACAGCATTTGTGGATACGGGGAAACATCATGTCAGACTCAGTAGGTTTCTGCAGCTTGTGTAGAAGCTAATCAGCATTTACTGAACACCCTCCATGCCGTAAACCAAAGCTGTGCACATGCTGTTTGCTAAAATTGCAGGATGTTTTTCCATCAAGTTGCCTTTCCGTTACATTATGCCCTGTGATTTATATTGCTAACTCTGCTGGATTGTGAGTATTGCCATGGAGGGATATCTGAAACATGCAATTCATAATTGAAGTTGTGGATGCATGCTATTGTATCTAGGAAGCACTGTTTCCTCCTTCGATTGCTGCATATACAGTGTCAGTTAAGAGATGATCTAAACATTTTTGAGGGAACTGCTCTGAGTTATTTCATTAGAAAATTTCTTTTGCGATCCATGAGGAGATTCTGAATAGATCAAAACCGAAATGGAGTTTTGAATATTGTTATACCTATTTCAGATGATAATATTATGCTTTTTATAAATAAAACATTTTGGCTTTATCAAAGTAATTATTTGTAATAGGATTATTTGAAGTTACTGAAAAAAAAATGTTTCAGGTTTTCTATGACAGGAAATAATTTGAGATTTCAGCATTTCACACATTTTAAAGAGAAGCACATTCTGAAATGCGAAAATTCCTGTGAAATGCAAACTTCATTTTCCAACCAGTTCTACTAATTGACTTTTTTTAGTACTAAAGAATGCAGTTGTGTTTTTCCAGTGAACTTCTGATGTCTGATTCCAAACACTCATTAACTGTGATTTTCTTATAAGCATTTGTTCCTATTTTCTTACCCTCTTCTTTCCATACTGTTTCTCCACCACTCTGACATATGTAGTTATTTGACAAACTATATGTTAAGGCAGATATTTTAACCCAAGAAAAAGGGTATCTTGGCAGGTCAAGTCAGCTCCACCAAGTGCTCCTAGATATTTAAAAGTGAAGAACCCTAAGCGAAGGTAGCAGAAAAGGACAGTGCTGCTTGCAGTCGTGGCTATTGCTAGTTATTTTGGAAGACTGAGGACAGCCGCTGGCAGATCCCAACACAGAAATCCCTAAATAGTCACAAACTGGTCTGAATTGTCAATAATGATGTAAATACTTGCAAATGGAGTATTGTGTCCTGATGTAGGGGTCTGAAAAGGTAAGTATTTATCAGCCAGCTGAGAAGCCTCTTTGGTCTTGATTATGTTCTAACGTGCAGTCTTCCAGAAAATTTATTCTGGATGAGGCAGTAGCTCATGTAGTGTCCTCAGGAGATAAGTCATCACAGAGATAAAGATATCCACTTCTACCCCTCCTGTAGCTGGCTCTGCAGTCTTGCCGTTCTCACAGCATATGACAGCATCTTGAAACCTTGCCTGGCAAGGGAACTAAGTGAATAAATTTTCCTTTTTCATCACCTATTTTTATATCCTTTCCCCCAGTCTTACATCAGATGAACTGATGCACTTTGGTATAATGAAAATATAATAGGAGTGTGTGATTAGATAAATGAGATTTTTCATTTCAGTTGATGAGACATTGTGTCTTACTGCTCTTTATTGTATATATCTATTTTATACTCAGAGTAGCAAAACAGAGTTCCTCCCAAATGAAATGAGAAAATATTTTCTCAGATTCCTCTCTAAATAATGGTTTTAAACATTTTTGCAGACTGTCAGAAATAATTATTTGGTTGGATTACATGTGACAAAACCGGTTATCTTATGACATTTGTGATACATAATATTAATGCTGTGCAGACTGAAAAAGAAATCAATCTTCCCTTCCAAATGTTAAAAAATAAACCGTTTCTCACCTCTAAGAAGTAATTAGGATTCTTATTAATTGTAGGGTTTTTTTGTTTTACTATAGCTCTGCATTGGAAAGGAGCAAAATCAATTTTGTGATGTAATTGCATTTAGAGGGAGAAAGAGAACAAAAGAGTCAGATTACTAATATACAGGAAATATATGTATATGTATTCCTTCTTACCATAAATACTGACATTTTATTTATTTGAATTAATCAATGCATAAGAAGCCTACCAAGAATCATTAAAGTACAATAAAAACAAACCAACAACAGAAGGAAAATTTTTTTAAAATCAAATATCAAATTAAATACTTAGCTAAACAACACAGAAATAACCATCCTACTCAGAAAGAAATCAATTTCCAGTTAGTCAGAGGAGAATGAAAAAAATAAGAGGGTGACAAACAAAATCAAGAGGACAACGCAATGAGCAAGCAAAGAGGCATCCCTTCAAATAAACTGTACTCCCCAAGCCATGGGGACAGACGTAACCAAAGATACACCATCACTTCAATATTTGTGAAGGTACTTCATATGTTAAACCAGGGGAAGTAACCTGAGTTGGCTGCATTAATTTTCCTTCTAATTTGAGTGTTTTCTTGAAAGATTTGTTTTCTATTGCTCAGTATAAGCAAAGTATGTACTAAATTAAATGTAATCTCAAAACATCCATTAAAATAATCCACAAAAATCCAAAGGAACATAAGAAAAATAAGTTTCTCCTAAAACTACTCCTTCCAGGAAATATTTATTTACTCTTCAAATACAACTGTGCTAATTTTAAAGACTTCCTATCGTTTAGTCTTCTTTTTTTGTCCACACAAAACAAACAAATAAATGTATGTTATGTAGTGTTGTATAACTAATACACCATTCATCCCTGTAGCAGCAGAATAGGTCAAACAGAGTGCCTGTGACCATCCATGCCACTTGACGACTAACTCACGCCCCTGCTTCATTTTGGACCACTCCAACCATCTCCTTTAAAAAGTAATTTGTTCTAGAAGGTCTCAGCAGGGGATGTGTAAAGTTAATGAAGCTGGGTACGTGAGCTTCATACAAGAAGTTCCAGCTGATGAGAGTGTTGAAGTGCCATTGTGCATTTTAGACGTGCATTTAAGTGATTTTCTAGAATGGATACTTTCCTGAATCTGTACCTGAAGGAATCCAATATGTGTAAACTTCCTCTCAGCCAGCCTGAGATGTTTTATATGTCGACGTTTAGATATAAATTGTGTAGATATTTAGGCAATGGAGAACACTAGACACTTGTAGACCTCAATTCATCTGACATATTTAGACATCCAGTTTCAGAAGAGGAGAATTGCTCCCCAGAAACATATTTTTGTTGTTGTTTGTTGCCTGTAAAAGGAATCTAGGCAATTAGCTCTGATGGAAGCATGCAATACTAATCCAACCCTAACTAGCTAAAGATGTATTTCCATTTCCCTTGACCATCATAATTCCCAAAATACTTTAACAGGAATAAGCTGCCTTAGATCTGACCTATATAACATGAATATGTTTTGTCCATTATGTTTCTACAATCTTGGTATAAACCGGTGCATGTTTTCTTTTGGGTTTAAACCCATTAGAGGAAATGAAAGCAAGGCAGCACTTTCTATTCAAAAACCTGCAGTTGAAACATAGCTTTACACACTGATTTGTTAAAATGTGTCACATTGATCCACCTATTAGGTGTCAGGATGACAGTCTTCCTGACATTGAATCCAGTGGATGTGGACTCGATACCAGCTGTGCCTGGAGGACGGTGGCAATGAGAGTTAAGGGAAGCTGTTGTTGGCAGTGAGGTGACCTGCACCAGAGCTAAACTTGCACATGGCTTTTACTGTGGTTGATAACAAAGGAGAAGCAGAGAAAGGGCTCTGGAGGCTCCTAGCAAAAAAAAAAAAAAAAAAAAAAGTAGCACGCAGATGTGCTGAATCTTGAAGTCCAGAGCAAATGCACTTGGGTCAGAAGTATGAAGAAAAAAAAAAAAAAAAGAAAAAAAAAAAAAGAGAGAAAAGACCTGAAGATCTACATCAGCAGGTTTATATTTTCTTGAGACTGTGGAAAACAACAGTAGTCCATAATTTTTCCCTCTAGTTCCATTTCTTCTTACAGTATAGCATGGTTGACGCAGCTAATCATATAAGTGTGCACACAGATAACAAGTATATATTGAAACCACATCTCTTTTTATTCTACCCTGAATTTGTTTTTCTTTCTTTTACTTACAAATAGAATAAATACCAGATATTATGCCAGATTGGACAGTACTGTGACAGCACACAACCTAATACTTCCCAAATTCTACTGCCTGGCTGCTTTTATACCATCTGTAGTTTCATTTTCTCTGTGATGATGAACTACAGGACTTGCTTTTGATTCTCAAAGCTAAGAGCTTCATTAATGTAGGCTGTGATTCTTCTCACATATTAGAAATTAAGTAATTTGCTGTTAATTTCATTGCTGATATTCATTAATTCTAAGTAGTACTTAGCAGGGTCAATTCTGAAAAGATTCTGAGTTGGTGGAGGGGATGGTGATGACTTCCCAGCAAATGTTCCTCTTTTCTCCAAACCAGTGACTTCAGAAGTGGTGAGTGGCTGGCAGAAGCATGACAAACCCTTTCTGTCCTGGAAACTTCTTTTTATTAAAAATGCCCTGTCAAACTACAGTTGTCTATACCTCCTCCCTTATATAAACCATTATTTTTCTTTTTTGGCACAAAATCTGTCCAGAATTTTTCAGTCTTTCAGGAGTGTCCCCAGAGTATCAGGAACTCTGACTAGGCTATAGTGACTAATGGCTGAAAGTGCTATTAAGCAAATTACCAGAAGAAAAATAAATTCCATGCAGTCTCCAAAATGGACTGTTCATAACTTCACTTACTATTTTTTAGATTTAACAAGCGGTAAATAGTGGGTTTTTTTAAATACGCTTAGATAGTATAACAGGCAACTTGCATATGTTGAATACGCACATAAATACATGGTATTTAAATGTTCCAGCATGATCCTGATTGAATTTGAACTTCAGTATATATATTCCATCTACCAAAAACTCTCCTGGAATCTCAGCTCCATGTTCTGATTAACCTATTAATGTTTCTGCTCACTGCTTGAAAATTGCTACATCCTGGTTTCTGCTACTTTCTGCCACGGGGTTGAGGACAGGGAGGTTTTTACTAAGAGTCTGTCTCTTCTGTAATTTAGCAATCATTCTTCCTTTTTGTGTCATTATAATATTTTGATGTCAGTGTTCTTTATGATGCCTTGACTACATCAGTTTTGAACAGTTTGCAGACAGGCAGTCATGGAAACAAAAGACTCAGAAAGTAACTTTTCTTAAGGTTCTGCTGCTAAGTGTTCTAGGTGTAAGTCACATTCTTTTTTTCTTTTCTTTTTTTTTTTTTTTAAACTGGGATGACTTTTTAGAATGCAGCTTTGTGTCCATCAGCACTTCAGAATGCTAATAAGAGAAGTTCCCAGAAGAACCTGATTTCCTAGACCTGTTCAGACTGTCCCTTATTCGTTTGGTCTCTGCTGAGTATGATACCAGTGTGACCCCCAACTATTACCTGCTAGTCTAGTGGTTAAAGCAGTTAACCAGGTTATACAATAATTCCAGTCTTTAACCAGGTTCTAGGTGCACCTCAGCCTGCAATATCACCTTGAGAAGATCCTCCAGTCTGTAGGTGTATATTCAGTGTGCATGTTCACACCTTTCCTTCTGAAGTTGGTCTGAAGGGCACAATTAGACATGCATACCTATAAATTCATACCCTCAGACTCAGGGGGATGTGGAATACCTGTTCTAAACACCCAGTTTTGTTGCTAATTGGAGTTCTGATACATAAGTACTTAAAAGAAAGCAGTTCATATATAATTTTTCCCCTTGTTGCCTCTTTCCTACTGGTTGCCATCAGTGTGCAGTCTCTCACGAATCCCTAAATCAGTGTCTAATTATCTTTCTTTGGCCAGAGTGGGACACCTTACCGAGCCTGCTGACACTCAAGCGTCTTTATTGACTTCCTGTCCTAGTGGCATTGCAGAGGATCAACAGCTCTTCTTTTAGTACTTCCACCTCTTATGGTGTCACAACTTTCAAATCTGGAAAGAATATCTCAGGTAGGCTGACTACCGGACACTGAAACAGAAATATAGGAACAGAAGTGGTATCTCTGGTGTTTTAAAGCTCTTGATGGATTTTTCTTCTATTCAGTTGCTTTGGCCACACACATACAGGAACAGTCTGGCATTCATAAATTACTTTAGAGTCACTACTTTGCATTGCCAGGTGGGAGACCTGTCTTTGATTAGAGGAGGAAGGCTTAGGGAGGAAAGCGGAATGAGGACAATAGCAAAATAGTTATGAGCAACATTCTTTGATGAGCTTCCCCATGTGTTCCAAGAATCTTCTGAATTTTAATTAAAATGTGACCTAGCAGCAACCCTGAGTACTCTCCAGTTCAGGGGTTAATTGGAACATGAATCTCAGATGCCAGGGCAGGAGCAGAACACCAGCCAAAAAAGTGCCAGCTGCCCCCTCAAAGTGAGCTGTCTGCTTCAGTGCATCTGACCCACGCCAAGGAACCCGCTTGCTTGCTGGTTTCTCATTTCTTCGCTTCTCTCTTTTTTTAACATGGCTAAATTTGGAATTATTTAAAATGTCTTCTATAGTTTGATTTTTCAGAAAGGCAGGTAGTGCAGAAAGCTGCTGGCATGTTGAAGCTAAAAAGGTCATTAGCAGCAGAGAAGTACAGAGGCTTTAGGGAGAATTTCTATATCTCTTGCCCTATCCGATCGACATCTCATCCTTAATCTTGCTCTCTTTCAGCCTGGAAGAGCACACACTACCTTACTGTAGCCTAATAATTTTCCTTTCTAGTCCCCTCTCTTTCTCCTTTGTGCTTTCAGTAGATTCAAGGATCAAGGCCTAGATATTTCTTTTAGGTTGTTGAACTTTAGTAAGTAAGAACAAAAATGAACAAAGCCAACATGTTTTTCATAAGTGATAGCCAACAGAAAACTTCCTCTGGCTGAAAAGTTCAAAGACCGTGTTTTCAGAGACAGAGAATTCTAGCTTTCCTACCATGGCTTTCTGGATAAATGT
The DNA here is from genome assembly GCF_964106895.1 of Numenius arquata. Classification (NCBI taxonomy): domain Eukaryota; kingdom Metazoa; phylum Chordata; class Aves; order Charadriiformes; family Scolopacidae; genus Numenius; species Numenius arquata. Next base: position 93,890,725 of record NC_133576.1, on the reverse strand, counting down.
TTTGTACTATTGGGACAGAAAAAGTAGCTGTGAGAGTTTGCAGCCAAATCCCCCATTTAAGGATGATTTTGATGATCGTTTTGTGCAAGTGAGTCTGGAATGGCTGTGGTTGGATAGAGGGAAAACAGTAAAGGAAGGAAGAAAAGAGAGAAGATGCGAAAGAGGGAAATGAATCAAAGAGAAAAGGAAACAGTAAAGGACTAACAGTAGAAAGGAATGAGAGAAAGAGAGAAAGGAGAAAATACAAACTATGAAAAAGGAGGTATTTCACATCTGCTTTGATTTATCTTCATGAAAAAATAAATCTAGTCCCTTCTTTTTCCTGACCCAATTCTTACAGCTTCTTTCTGAAGCAAGAAAAAACAATGTCATCTTCCCATGTAAAAATTTACCTCTAGTTCATATTGTGACATTGAGAATATTTTCCGGTTAGTCTTTTTAAACTCTTTTTCGATGTGTTTTATAAGCAAGTCAGAATTTATTTTGCTTTTCTTTCTCTCACTGCCTAATGCCAGAGCGTTTCAACATTCAAAGGGTCTTTTCTTGAGCAGATACAGGTAATTCAGGCCCTGAGTCAGCAAGTTCATAGACATAACGTAATACATATACTCAGATTCACCCCATGCATCAAAACCCTGAAACTCCCTAGGTCATCCACTGCTGAATCAGAGCCACACATCTCCATGAGGCACACCAGAAGTTCAAATTATTCGCATCAATGTACATAATTTTGTATTTGTCAGCATAGAAACATACACGTTGAAAAAAAAAAAAAAAGGAAGAAAAAAAGAAATAAAAATAATAAACCCACCAGCTTTGTATCAAGAATGCAAATGATCCTAGAGAGATTTATTTAACAGAATACGTAGTCTAATATTTCTCCTTTTGAAACCACATGGGAAAAGGTTATAAAAGACATCCCTGTTGGTATAGTTCTGGCCCTTCTTAAATCCATGGTAAAATCTACCCTGACTTCAGTAAGATTTATGGAAGCAACGCAAAATATCTTTGAGAATTTTACCTTAAAGGATAGATCTGCAAGGGATTTTAGTTAAATGTTACAGCACCTCTCTGAAGGGTATACTTTTGTAGTAGAATCTGCAGTCCTGAGTTAGGTGTCTGATTCCTTACAAATCGTACAGAAAAGAAGGAATCCACAAAGACATGCTGAGCAAGGAAGCGCTTCAGGAAACGTTGAGATTAAGGATACGCCTTAAACCTTCTCCTTACTCTGAAACTTATTTTTGGATTAGAGGAGATACCTTCTTCCACTTGGGATTCATGGTTCTTAAGCCCTAAGTTACATCGTTTTACCCCCTAATGAAAGAGGTTTCCTTTTCTAGCTTTTGGATAATAAAGGACCTGAGAAATGCACATCTGGTTTTCTTTGCCACATGGAACTACAATCTCCCACCTCCCAGAGGAGTGCTCCTTCTCCCCAGCCATACCTTTCCTGGATAATTAAGTAATCACTGCAACAGACAGAAAGTGAGAAGTACTTGATAGTCAACCTCCCTCCCCCCGAGAAAGAAGAAGCTGGGTTCCAGTTCGTGAACCAGTGTATGTATTTAATACTAAGTAATCATTACAGCAGTGACTGGAATCCAGATCTCCCTTTTTCCCAGGTGACTGCCTTAAGTACCAGACTCTTTCTGTCTTCTGAGAAGCTTGTTCTTTCACTAGCTTAATGAATATTTAATCACTCTCTGTGAAGTGGAACATCACATCTCGCAAGGAGAGGCGGTGAGCAGCCAACCCCAGAAAATCTACTAGCCTGATGCTTAGAACATTTTGGTGAGAGATACAGTTTCAAATCCCTAACAAAATAGAATGAATCAAATCAGAATTTTCTACCTTAAATGAAAACAAGTTCAGACTTACTTAAAGCTTATGCTCTATTCTACTTTTATGCAACAAACCTTGAAGGACTTGGTATCCCCCATTCAGCTACAGGGCTGCAGAACTCTGCAAAGTATATCAAGAGTTAAACGTATTCCTATCATATTGCATATACAATAAAATTTGTTGGATAAAATAACTTAGAATCTAAAGATTGCCTAGGCATGTATTACACATCTAGAGGATCAGGATTTAGGCAATTATCAGGTTGTCCAGAAGCAGATTTTAGACTCTTGAATAATTTTAATAATGAAACAGTGGCTGCTTGGGCACAGACTCAAGAAACTATATCATCTCCTAATTCCTTTTTAGGAGTTAGGAAAATTAAGAACATTAATTAGGCAGTCACAGGCTGCCTAAATTGGGTGCTTAGGCTTCCTAATTGATTAGTGGAGAAAGCTAAGCACCAAAGAGCAGTCCAGAGAGTTTACCTGCTGGGAGCAGACTCACTTAAAGATAGCTGTTATGAAATATTAGCCACAGAAAATAGCTATATCACTGCCTGCCTCTGAAGTTTAGGCATTGACATTAGGAGGTTAATCCAGTTGCCTATACATAGGCATCTAAAGCTGTATGAGGCAGTGCAGGGTAGCCCTCTGTCTGCCCTTTAGCTGACACACAGAGGAACATAGGTCTCACTTAGATCCTGTGTCATGTCCACCATTTCCATAGACAGACAAACCTAGGGTGTTTGAAATAGCACCAGGGGCTTATGCGTGGACAGCAGAATCAAACCTTGAGTAAAAGATTCAACACCAGACTGTAGCAATGTAAATTTTGGAGTCTGTCTGTATGTGTATACCAGTAAAGTAGTTGTCTAAGTGAATGAAGATTGTGGGTATGATCTCTACATGTGATGTGGGTGTCCCTTTGGCAAGAGCCCCCATTTTGAATAAACTAGAGTATCTGAGGTAGCACTGGGAGCCAACAAGTGGAGACTTGAACCTAACCTTCAGCCAATATAGACAGCAGGGTCCAGAGAACTATTCAGGTGACCAAATACATAAAGAATCCAATGTACTTAGCTGAGGATAACTTCTTGAAAGAGCAGGTTTCATGTGACAGTGATGGCTGCAATCAGTTACAATGGAATAATATCTCACAACAAAGATTTGTGGGACCAGAGGGAAGGCCGACTTAAGAAACTGTGCATGACTCAAGCCTGGTGGCTAGGCTTCTCTCCTGGAAGGAAGGAATCTAAGAAAGTGAACTGGCCAATATTTGTAGGAAAATGTGTTTCTATTTTATTTTATATAATTACTGAGGTCACTTCATTAACAATATCAAAAGAAGAGACCAGAATCTGCAGAATTCCCAAAAAAGCAACCCACCTGTGCTAGCATTTCTTTGCACTCTCTGTGACCAATGACTAATGAGTGTTACACAGTTGTCTACCTCTAACAGGAGAGAGAACAAGGCCTTTAATCCCTGATGACCTGACAGTGTAATAAACAGGATATTCCTTGGGATGTAGTGGTTGAGGTTCAAGTCATCTCAAGCTGAAGCAGGTCCTGAACCCAAATGTTGAACAAGTATCCTGATGATAAGGCTTTCTTAGAGAAAACAGGAGGATCAACTCCATTTGTGTTTTAATAGGCATACTTGACACCTGTAAGCCAATAGGGCCTCTTGTTTAGATGGTACGGCATCAATACACTGTCAGCTTTGGAGCTGGAAGAACTATCAATTTATGATCCTAAATCCTAATTTAGTTACCTAACTTCCCAATGAAAATCAGAGGATGAATAAGAGTTAGAAATGTAAATATTTTGAGGGCCTCCCACAATGAACTGGCAGCTGAGCAGATAGAGCATTAGTTTTCATTCTTGGGTCTCAAAGGCAGAATTCAGCTCACCTAACTATAGTTCTACAGCTTAAATGCCCATGACTAGGCCAGTCACTCTAGATTTCCTTTATCATTGACAAAGGCAACTTCAAGTATGCAAGTTATCTATCCATAAAATCATTGTCTAAAGTAGGTCAGTGAGGGACTCCTTTTCCTAAATATAGTGTCGAGTGCCATTCCAGATACCACAAGATATCACGTCTGGCCTCAGCTGTAATTCAGTAAGTCAAGTACATAGGTCCTGTTTTGTACCTGCCAGTCCAACACACAATACAGATATCTTGGTTACCCTACCACCTCTCCAATGGCACTTGGCACCTCTGTAAAAAAAGGAACCAAGCTCTTTGAGTCTCCTGATCTGATTAACAGAATCACCTGTCACTATTCCGTCTGAGACTTCCACATCACCACTCGTGAAAGGCATGTGAAGGTCTGGAGTAGCGACATTTTTAGCAGTATCACTTAGTGTGACTGAGGAAGGAACATTCTTACAAAAAATAAAGCCATGTGTATTTCACCACAAGTTATTTTACAGTTAAACATTTAAAATCTAGTTCTTTAGTCAATTTGAAATATAGCTATCCCAGAAAGCTCCTTTAAAAGGGAAAAAAAATCATCTGTATACTCATTAAGTATTAATACCGAAATGTAAACCATAAAAACACATAGTTTTACCTTAAGCCAACAATGTTGTATTTTTTTCATCTTTGTGTTAAATATACAACATTATTATGGATAAACAACTACTATAAATATTTTACTGCAAAATGGTTATAAAGTAATATTTTTTAAGGTATATTATTTTCTCATACCTTTAAAAATAGGTAGAAATAAAAATGTATATTATACATAAAGGTGATATATAAAGGAACTTTAACAACAAATAGTTCAAAGTTAGGGTTTATATGTTGTATCTTTCTTGTTTAATATGAATGTTCATTATATGGGCAAAGAAAGATAAGATATCTGTTATTACACCTTTCCTTGTTTTTAAGAGCATGGTGTTTATAAATACTGTGATGAGTAGGAACATGTTCTTGTTTCGAAACTTCAACTTTTTGAAGTGTTTGTTTCTGAAGATATTTTCATTGGTTTTGTTGTTAAAACTCTTAGTGCCCTTTTTATCCATACACATTAAGCATGTTCTTACAAATAACATGATTCAACCAATAGTCTTTATAATTCTTGTTTACAACAGCAGTTTGTCAGGGTTTAATAAATGCTCACCTATAACTTCCACCCTCTCCAATCTGTCTGTTGCTCAAGAGTCTGAAAGCGTAGGCTTCCCAGCTTCTAACAGGGCTACTGAACTGGAAATCTTCTGCAACAGAAGCAAATTTTGCCTTCAAATTTTCTCCACTGAAGCTGTTTCAATATTGTTCCTCTCCCAAACGAACCTGTTCAAGACCCTCTACCGCTTCTGGCTCCTGGAGCTGTATGAATGCACATGTGTGCATACTGGTGTATGCACAGAGCATGATATGTATTGTACAATATAGTCCTGCCTGCAGCTCTTGTGCTCAGATGACTATTGAAATCACATAAACATTTTGCAGGAGAGAAAGAATTCATTCTCCCTAGCTGTAACCCTCTAAAAATGAAAAGAACGAGGTACCTCCAAGGGGTGATTCATTCATCCTATTTGAGGTACTTGTTCAGAGGTGGACTGAATTCCCATGAGATATTTATATCATTACACTGACTCCAAAGAGACCTTGAATAACCAGTTCAGGTTCAATGCCTACATTTTTGAATGTCTAAAGCCAGCTGAAGGGAATCCCGCCCTAATTAATTGTTCTGGTCTGAAGGCAGATATCACTATAACCGTATCTACACAAAAGGAATTGATGATATTCATGTAGCTAGTGTAGTATAACTTTGGAGAGTAGTACTGCCCTTATACCCACTATCTGTTGTTGCTTCCTCACTGCATCTCTGCGAGAGCTACCTATTGTGGCTGTCTCAGCTACTTTTACTTTCCTAAATGCATCTGTGCCAGGAAATCACCTCTAACTCACAGGCCCGATGGTACAGTGCCATCCTGACCAGGACCAATGTCCTCACGTTGGCAGCATGTGCGCTACATAGCACTCGGCCCTTGATCTTGGCCTTCTGCTGGGTTCATGTAGCCTTAAGTCAAGTTCTGGAGTGAGAAGGGGGAGAGGAAGGGAAGGCAAACTGTGCTTAAAATATCTGAAATAACATGATGGATGCCTGCTGGAGTAATTTTTCAGAGCAGATGTAAGTAACAAAAATTAGAAAACAGCTAAAGATGTAGTCTTACAAAATACATTTTGCTGTTGACTGCAGGGGGAACAGGACACTGTCCTTTTTTTTATCCAGCTTTTCTCTCCTCTCCTCTCCTCTTTCTCCTCCCCTACAAGGCAAAGAAATCAAGATGGAACTCTGATAAGGCAATGAAAACTTCTAGCACATCAAGTGCAGCCTACCAATCTGTTGTTGCTCCTTTCACATGAATGACTATAAAGTCATTCTCATGTTCACACATCTGCAGCCCAAACAAATTCCTGAATGAATTCCCTATATTCCCAAACTCTTTTGAGACATACCTAAAAGCCATGTAGACCTGGGCCACAAAAGAAGAGGTGGGGATTATATAGCTCTCCAAGGCAAGTTAACTAGCTGTCTTTCTGTCTGTGCTAAAGCCAGTGGAAAGGACAGGCACTTCCAGAGAGCTATTCAGCTCCATTATCACAGTCAGCTGTCTTCAGATGAAATAAATCTCCATTCAGAAATGCCTACCTCTGTATTCATGAACAATAGCATAAGACTGTTAGTTTAGACTAGGTAACTTGTCTCTTTTACGGTTAAGGGTAGGTGAGATAAACGTACAGCTCGTCGACCATTTTCTTTGGTTACAAGGTTCATTCTGTGCTGACTGATAACTATAGAGCTGCCACCCAGCATGACAGATACGCATATGAAATTGGTCAACATATTAATTCCATCTCATTCACATTTGGACCATTAATTATAGCATGTACCTTGGGGTCTCCCACCTGCAGATGCCTTAGTAGTGTTGGTAATCACATTTATTCTGATAATAAAAAAACCTTACTGACTCATACACAAAGCACTGTGCAGAGTAGTGCCCAACCTAAGGGACACAACACAGGATAAAGAACAGTAAAAGATATAGACAAAAGGATATATGGGATGACAGCAAATGTGGTGTTTGCTCTATAAAGAAGTGAGGGGTGGGATAGGAAGAGTGGGCTGAGATAAATGGAGTAAGCAGCACAGAAAGACAAGGTTAGGTGAAGAGATTGAAGGTCAGACAGGGTGAGGGGGATGTTTTCTTTATATCTTACCTAGACAGTATCACAGAAACCTTTTCCTTGGGATCAGTGGGCATTCCAAGTCCATATGATGCTTTTAAACTGAATACAGAGGAAAACTTCTGCTTGGTGGTGTTGATTATTGCCCATTTCACTTCAGATTATGGAATGAACTAAAATTGAGGTCCTCAAGATGAAAAGTTAGTTTTTTATCCCCTGCACTAAAGAAGTCATTTCTTTTTTTCTATTAAGCAACTGTGAAAGGAAAGATTGTGCAATGACTAGAAGTACACTGTAAATACCAGGGTTACCAAAAGTCACAGAGAAACCTTTCAAATATCTGAAGTGGTGATAGAAAGAGCAATACAGTGAATTTGTATCGATACAACATTCATTAACCCTACACCTTCACTTTCATTTGCATTAAAGAAGCAGCTGACTATATTTTTATTATGTTCATTGTTTAAACCCTACAGAAACTGTTTGGCAGGTTGGCAAGTTTGCTATGAGTATGCATGTGTATATGTGTGTTCATCCGTGTGTTTAAGCGTGTACACTGGGAAACATATTTAATACTTTAAGTTCCTTATGTTACAAAATAGTGCACATATATTATTCAAATATTTTAAATATGTACTATTAAAGACCACTCAGGGTTGCTCAATTATGTGAATCCGAATTCTACTGCTTTAGCAGCTGCTGAGGGCTATTACTTTGGGCAGTCCTACTGAAATCTGTAAGACTCTCGGCACATGAGTTAAAGACAGAATCTGACCCAAACTGTTATTTCCACAGGTCTCTGTGAACCACTATTTGTGTTCTCAGTCTTATGCAGGGACTGCTACCACTCCTGTCTTTCATATATTGTGGCTTGTCCTATCCTTTATAGATCAGCCCTCGTAAAGCTAGAGATCATTGGAATGCCTGACTCCATTATCCACATAAACCAGCAACTATTCATGTTATTTTCCAGTGACAATGATTTGAAATCCTATACTGGGCAGACAATTTCAACTGGAAAACTGGGAAGGCCTATTTAATACTGAAATAAGCAATCAGGAAGCAAGTAGCCATGAATTATTAGGATCGTTAAGAAAAAATAAACAGAAAACAAGTAACAGAAAAAACAAGGATAAAATTAAACAGTAATGATGATTTATAGTAAGATACTCTGAGACATGACAGAAGTCTCAGTACACCAAAAGGAAAATCTTGTTTGCTCAAATTATTTGTTTCTTCTGTCTAATGAATGTAATTCTAATATACAAGTGATAACACTGGCATTTCTTTGAAATGTTGATTCAGTTTAATTATGAAAATCACCAAGGTATTTTCTGGCTGCTGCATCACTCCCTGTACTAAGATTAATCACATCAACATCATTCATTTAATCTTCAAAGAGGAAGCAGTTGTCCACAAAAGCCTTCAAATAGCTTCATTAGTGCAATTTTTCAGACTCAAACACTTAGCTGGCAGCATATGATTGAGAGTAAGGAAGGTCATTATATTCATCTGTTTCCTAATCCAATTTATTTTTCTAGTGTTTCTACATTTTTTGTGGATATGTATAAACTCCACACTGTTACCCTTTGTTTTGGACAACCAAACCATATGTGGTTCAAATACAGACAGAATCGTTGGTGGCTATCACGCTTTACTCAGTTTGCGATGGGTTGAATTTGAACCAGAATATGTTCCTCTCCTGAGCCTGGCACTGATTTAACATACAGATTGGTTTTGTCACCAATCACGAGCACAAAAGACCTGAAGATGTGTTTATTTAAACATGCAAACAAGGTTAAAAAGGTGAGATATAGAGCAATGTGCCTAATGTTTTCAATGCCAGACTGTGACCTATTAACAATGTTTTAGAGAATAAGTCCAACCTCTCCCTATTATTAATATTTAATTACATGCTAAGAGCATCATCCTCTTCAGTCACCCATGGTTGCTGAAAAGACCTTCCCTTGCTTCATATTACTTAAAAACTTGTCTAGCACAACCCTGCGCATTTTCAAAAAATCCTGATACCCAATGTCCAATTAGCTGATATTGTGGCACAGCCTTTGAGCTGTTTGATTTAAAAAAAAAAAAATATAGCATTGCAACCCAACATACTCACACCGAGCAGGCAGCTCACCACCAAGATCATGATGACAACATGGTCAGACGCAATTAGCCTACCTGCACAGCACTAAAATGAGCCACTGATCAAAATGTGCTTATTTCTGTTAATGAGAACCAAAACTGCCAGTTTAGTTCTGAAGCTTTAAAAACCAAAGACTTTATTAAAGTTTCTGCTAACACATTTGCCTGCAGCTGTCAGTGGCTTGTGCAAAACCCGGTCAATCAGAAAAGGAGACGACTTGAGAAGTGAGGCAGCAAATGTTTTGGTTTTTTTTAGATAAACTATTTAAAGGAATTAAATTTTTCTTTCAATTTAATTTTAGGTGAGGAGAAAAATCAAATTTATATTCAACAAAAAAAAAAAAGGGCAGAAATTTTCCAAAAAGGATGTTGGTGAATTGCCATGATTGCAAACATGCCACTCATTTGGAGGCTCCCCATAAAGATGGAAAGGTGTTAGAACCACAAAGGCGTTTGGTTCATAAACTACTGGATTTAGTTTAGAGACAGGAGCACAGGATAGTTCCATAGATACAAAGCTATATACTTCAGTTGTTACTGTACCTCATGTAACTATTTTCATTCTTTTCCCTGGCATATAAACAGCGCTCATCCTCCATCCTTGGTTCACAGTGCTATCTAAAATCAATTGCTGTATGAAAGAACAGCATAAAACATAGACTCCATGTGGTTCTCAATCCAACCACTCAAACAGTGTGTAGGTGAGGCTTTTATAACCGAGGGTCCCTCGCACAAGCAAGGATTTTCTTTGTGCTTGTACTTAAAAAAAAAAAAGGAAAATCAATACTCTCCAAAGCAGTTGTATTAGCTAATACCTGACTTGCACCTTTTTGTAGATAAGACTTCCCCAACTCCAGTGCAGGATGAAAAACATAGGCTGGTGCATTATTTATCCATGGCAGAGAAAATTAAGGCATATCGCAAGACGACTTTACAGACAGGCTTCAGTCCTTGAGCCAACCTATGAAATCCAGTGGACTATTTTTCTCCTTGTGAGCTCTTTGGCTGCAGAAGAGTCACGCTGGGGGAGTCCTCGCTCCTGACAAGAGACTGAACAATAGTCGTGGAAATCATTTCGTTTGGGGCAGAGGTCAGGACGTGATAATGGACCAACATAGCGGGAAAGTCACAGCAGCTGGAATAGCTGCCATAGCTGAAGTGACATCAGAGCCACAAGAGTTTGTCTCCGCTGGTATTTTTAAGGTTTTTGTCACCTGGATCTTTGAAGCCGTGTTGATATCCCATCCTTAGTTCAAGGTGTTAGACTCCATATATATTTATTGCTATTCCAATGTATCAGAACTTTTCTTGCAGGAGCTGAGGGCCCCTGTGGAGGATTTTTTTAAAGAAAAGCAGTTAAGTTTGAGGTTGGAGTGACTGCACTTTTTAAAACCTCTGCATGAATTGCTTTCAGATCTCGTGACTGGATCTTGGCAGTATGAGGCCACATCATTTCAAGCTGTGAACAACAGAGGGAATGACCAGGCTCATACTGCAATTTGTCCCACTTCACTGGAATACTTAGAAATTGTTATGCAAAGTAAGCTTATTTCTGCTTCTGCCTTCTCTCTGCAGGACATAGAGGGGAAAAATAACTATTCTGCTGTGTGCTTTTAAACAGGAGTATTTTTAAAAAGAACAACTGTGTATCCCTGGAATCATTATATCCAGTGAGTCACCTACCCTCATAGACATATGTACATAAAATACATATGTTTCTAAAAACTCAGACTTGAAGGGCTATACTCCTTAGGTGACATTTAGGCTCTGTCCTTCACTCCTCCTTTTTATTCAGATAGTGTTATCCTCAGGAGTCCCAAAGCTTCCTGGTCTCAATCAGGCCTTAACAGAAGAAAAATTCTTCAAACAGGTCTTGCTGTGACGAATGTGGGTGTTACATGCTACTGTTCTTTACTGCACTCCTCAAATCTCAGTTTCCCTAGTTGCACACTACTTCTCTGAAACCTCTGAGTTAGGTAATGAGTCTAACCAAGATTTATGCTGCAAGTACTGCTTCGGTTATTAGGCAAAGACATGAAAATAAAGCTAATCACAGGGAAAACATTTTCAGACAATCTGTCTCATACCATCCATTTATAAGGCATTCATTTATGTCGACTGCTTTTAATTTTAACAAAAAATGAACTTTTGTTATTAAAGTAGGAACAGATCCCTGAGTAAGTGACAATGTGCAGTGTAAATGATGAATCAAGTAAGGATGAATTTACACCAGAAAAGTAAGAGAGAAATAATCTGTAATCCATAAGGGTGGCAATGAATACAAATATATTTAGATCGCTGCTAAAAACAAACTGGGATTCACCCCTCCAAGGGTCATGGTCTGCCTATTTTTTTATTAACAATACACAAGTTTTCAATCAAAATTGGTACCAAGTGAAAAACCTTCCTCACAGAGCATGAAGAAGTAGAGATTCACCTTTCTGACCACCTTCTTTCCTGTCTTCTATATATCCTCATAAAATATTTACTCTGCTTCTGAATGACCACTCTGATTATCCTTAGACTCCTTTTCAGATTCCCTGATGATGTCATGGAAATGTTAAACCCATTATGCTAAGCTAGGACCTCCATCTACTGTGACCTCTTGGCACTAGCTTTCTAAGGACAGCATGATACTTTTACATAAAAGTTAGTCTTCCTTCGGGCCATCAATAGATGGACTGATAACACATCAGCACTTCAATCAACGCCAATAAAATTTAAGCAAGGCCATGTAAAAAGTCCAAATCCATTCTGTGTTTACAACAAAGTGATTAAAATGGCTATTAATAGGTACAATTATTTTCTATTGGAAAATAAGCATTTGTATTATTTCACGGGTCCACCCCATAGGTAACACATGACATTCCTTTTCATTAAGCTATTAGGGAAGTGATTAGTGGCTAGCACCCTGCTCTAATTATCTTTAATGTAGTGTTTCAAATTGATCATGCATAATGCAATTAGAAATCATAATTAAATTAATTTATATTGATTTAAGCCTTTATAAGTTGTTAATAACTATAGCCCATTACATTAATTCCTACAAGCCAACATTAATATTTTCAATATGCTGAAATATTTCAGGTTTTCCCCCCCTTTCCTTGCGCCGGGCACTTCATTAAGGAGTTCACGGGGGATGGCTACCAGGGGACGCTGCCTGGCAAGCGCCCCCGGAGCCGGCGGGCTCCAGCTCGGCAGACGCGGCCCCTTCGTGGTCCCGGTGCGAGTGGGTGCCGGGGGAACGAATCGATAGCTGATTTCCATGCGGGAATAATGACCGCTGCCCGGGTTGACAGCGGCCGTTTAAGATTTCCATGGAGACTGAAAGAACCCCCAGCAGCGGCCCAAGGGGAAAACTCAAGGGATGGGAGTCAAAAAAAAGCTTCCGGGGGGAGGCGGGCCCGGCTCTCCCCACGCCGGCAGCCCCGCGGCCGGCATCCCTCGTGGGGGAGCACCTCGGCTCCCTGGGGTTCGTGTTGGCGACTGAAGGCGGCCTCTCGCCCGACAGAAGGTTTCCAAATCTCTCCTCTCCTCTCCTGCCAGTGACCTTATTCCCTTATTCCTTTCCATCTCCCCGCCCCCATCCAGCACCATCCCACCCACCCCACCCACCCCTCAACCCAAAAAAGCTCTCATGAAAGTTATTTCCCCTCACTCCAATTAAACTTGTGCAGCCTGGCCCCCTTGTCGAAAGAATTATGCATAAAAATAGAGGCAGTAAATCCCCCAGCGCGGAATGTCACGGACCAGACAGCGCTCTCAAACGGGTGGTGCTTCCATCCCACCCTTGTCTGACACCTTTCCATCAGAAACGAATGGTCCAGGGTCAGAATAAGTTTTCCAGTGAGAAAGGTGCCCGGCTGCAATAAAATCTTACAGCGGGGGGTTAACAAATCATTTAAGAGAACAATTTATGCTTAAATAATATTTCTTTTAAAATAAAATCGGGCTTTGCAAATCAGGATTTGATTTGAGAGGCATGAATTCTATTATATGTACAATTTAATCACGGGGTATTTAAAATAGACATTTCCATCTAAAATCCAATCAGAAATCAACACAGTACCTCGAGGCATTAAGATGATCATCTCCATTTTGCATTTGTAAACTGGTAGAAATAAATGTGGCTTGTGGATACCAAGAGGTCAAGTACGGCTGCTCAAATATTTTTCTTACAAAATGACGGATTTATTAGACAAATAAGTAGCCCGGCTGATGCAAAACCCCCAGTGATTGAATTTTGACGTTGAGTCAACAACAACTCGAACTACATCAGTGCTCCAAGATTTAGTTATGATGGTAGAGATTACTGAACAAATAGGAGGCAGAAATGAATACAGATTTCCTAGGATCTGCCCCTGGCACCCTCTTCTTGACATTCCCCTCCATATGCTATCCCTATTCACGGTGTATTCTAATTAAAGGACTGGGCTATGTCTTCTAATTTTACAAGAACTTTTAAATAATTAGTCTGGTGTGTGTTAAAAGGGAAAGCTTCAGACATAAGGGGATTTCAGTCCCTTTAGGATCTCTCCCCGGCTTTGCAGTTACCACAGTCCCTTCCGTGAGGAAGGGTGGAAAACGCCTCTGATTTGATTGCAGAAAGATAGGAACCCTCATCAAACCGCCGTATGCAAACACAGGCGTCCTCCGTTCATTTCCAGCCCATTCAAAGAGGGTGGTTTGCTTTTTGTTTTTTTGTTTGTTTGTTTGAGATTTTGATGAGAGATTTCCTCCCCTCCCCCTCCCACCCCCGCTCCCAGTGGAAGGGATGTTGAGTGTCCAGCATTCCTGGGAAAAATCTGCCCACGGATCCCAATCGCCTGTGAGACAAGGTTGGGCTGTAGCCTGCACAGCCTCGACAGGGGAATTTTTTCACGCTGAACCTGCCCCCTCCCTCCGTCTCCCCTCCCTCTCTCCTTTCCTCCCCCCACCCTACAGGTGTATATATCTAAGAGAGTTCCCCGGTCTGAGCGTTGTTAGCCGGCAGGGAGCTAGACATGTGCTGGAAAGCCTACGTGAGCTGTGGGAAAGCGATGTTATTCTTGCTTCATTTCTTCAGCGCTTTGGAGCGTTGCTTTTACTTGCTAATCACGAAGGGGCGCTTAAATAATTGAGAGTACGTTTAAGCATGAAGCAGTCAGTTTCTAATCTTTTCAGGGGAAAAGGGACTAATCTGCACCTGCTGTGAGAGCCCTTTTTTTATTTATTCTGTATATTACTTCCACTCCAAGCTGGACCTGATGGCTCCAATTACAGTTGAGCCTTACGGAATCCATACCCTCTCTTTCGCAGCCCCTTTCCCTGCTCCCCTCTTCTCCGCAGGTATAAACTTTTCCTTGACAGAGATGAGGAAGAGGGGAGATCTTACCAGACACCATTTAGCTGAGATCATAATTTTATATTTTTTAAAAGGAGCTCTTCAGAATTCCCAAGCTCTCCAAATTTGCCTTCTTTCTATTGCCTCCACTGTATCGCATGCATATTTGTAGAAAAGAGAAGCACACACTGGCTGCCACAAGGATCTGGATTATTTTTTAATAGAAGATAGCTCGAGAGCAGGGGTTTAACGTAGATTTTCTCCTATTTAGCATTTGGGAAGAAATTGTTTAATAAGCCTTTCTCCTACTACCTATTTTCACTGACGAGTTTTTACATTGGGTAGAGGCTTCTCAGAGTATTGCCAAAGTTAATTCCAGGTTTGTATTTCTGTAACCTACTTAGGATGCAAAAAGGAAAAAAAAAAATCCTGTCAAATTAAAGTGAGTCCTCCTGTCTTGCCTGCTCCCAGCAAATAACTTGCAGCACCTAATAAATCCAGATGGAGTTCCTCATATAGCCCGGTGCAGAAATAATTATTGTCCTGGCTTGTTTCATGTCAGAGGCCTCTTCGGCTCATCTGTCATGAAACCAATTTCACTTTATTTACATCCATTTGCTAGTTTAATTACTGTGCTGATGAATAGCCTGAAGGAATTAAGTTACGAGTCTTTGGAAACCTAAAACGACAGATATATGGGTTACCTTTTAAATAGAGGAAGAAAATGATGGGTGGTGTGTGCACCAAAATTTAAAGGTAATAAAAGCCTTTCCCTAGATAGGTGGAAATGCAGAATCAACCGACGCTCAGCCCGAGCATTTGCCTCCGTAAAGTACTGCTTAGAAAGGCTTTCATTTTTTGCAGGTTAAATGTAATCTGTATTAAAGTAAAGGTTCCGCAAGACGGGTGCCAGCTTTAGGTCTAAGCACAGATGCACTCATTATTTTTCCAGCCACCAAAAGGGGAGAAAAGGTCAGAAAATAAGTCTGTCTTAAAGACTGACTTCAACATAACCTATGCAATTTACCATACAACACAATCAGTAGGGTTGCTATCCCGTGTCTCCAATCACAGAAATTGTCCTAAACTCTTCTTCCTCTTAATTTGCCCCTCTGTGATGCCCTGTACCAACAGAGGGAATTTCAGCCAGCCAGAGCATCTTGTGCTTTTTTATGTAAACCTACGGAAAGCAGAGTTTATCCTTATGTTCCGTGTCCCTGGTCTAGCCCACGTCCTTTCCCTTTCTGCGGGTGGTTTTTTCAACCGTTTCCAGTATATATGTGCCTGCCGCTTGGCCTGGAGCTCAGAGGTAGGGGATCTGCCTCATCCACCCTCCCGCTGCCCACGAGGGGACCCTGCTGCAGGGCCCTGGCACACCGAAGTGGTCCTGTCCCGTCCCGTCCCCTCGCCCCCCCCCGCCTCTCCTCCACCACTCAATAACTTTCCTGAGCCGCTGTAGCGCTTCATAATAATCTAGAATTTCAAAACTTTATTCTGCATGTGCCTGAGGAGAAAGGTCAGTCTCTTTAGCGTTCCCCCTCATTCATCATGAAAGAAAAGAAAGAAGGAAAAAAGACCCAAAACCAACAACAATCCAGCAGTCTCGGAATTAGGCTGGGAGTGTTGATTGCCCGGGCTGTGCCCCGACGTGTCATCTGCGGACTGGCCAACAGGGTCCAGAAGGAGCCCGTGTGAGCATGTTCATTCTAACCCTGAAGAGAAAGTCCCCCCAAAACATCCCGTCTTCCAAGCGAAGAGCAGAAAACAGACCCGAGAGCCCGCGTATCTTCTCGGGCGTTAAGCCTTGGCGTTAGGTACGTCAGGGCATCTTTATTTGCCTGAACGGCGGGAGTCCGGGTGGGCCCGCCGGTCCCGTTTCGTGGGCTGCCTGAAAAATTCACGTGCACACGGGCTTTTTACACCGCTCTCCTACAAAGGTTGCTTCTTCCCGCGCTCCCGCTAATTTGGGGGATTCGACACTTTTGTGGATCTCCGGGGTTTAGTCACCGCGGGACAAGCCCAGACCTTGCGTGAAGAAATGACGTGCTGCAATAGGTAATAGGGCACAGGTGGAAGTGGTAAGGACGGCTGGGTGTAGGGAAGGTGATCCTTGGCTGGCTAGAAAAAGCCTTCCCCTCAGAGGCACCCTGCGCAAGGAGGAGGCTGAAGGGGCGGACAGAGGTCCCCTTTGTCACAGAAGTTGAGCAGCACTTTAAAACCAAAATCCTTTTGCCGGGGGAAACGTGACACATCCTCCCACCCCCCACCCCCCCACACACTCCCCCCACTCCCCACCCCCCCAAATCTCTCTATCGGCTGACCCGAGCTGGTTACACGAGGGTATAAAAGAGCGGATCAAAAGAGAATTACAGCTGTGTGTTGGAGGTACTCGGGGTCTGAGCCAAATGAAAGGAGAGCGTATACAGCAAAATAGGGTGGGGTATTTAAAGCTCCCTTCCCCCCCACCCCCCGCCTCTCTCCTCTTCCCTCTCTCCCCCTTTGATTAATAGATCCATGTGGCTAACGGCCTGACATATGGTGTGCGAAGCAGCTTGAGATGGTACCTCAGGCATACCCTACGGCCATTAACATATTACAGGCTCCTGCGCAGACAGAGAGACAGAGAGAGAGACAGACAGACAGACAGCCTTCACCCCGCCGCCCCCCGCCCCCGCCCCGGCCCCGGCCCCGGCCCCGCCGGAGCTCTCCGTGGTGCTGAAGCTCCGCCGCCGCGCAAACGCACCCGCCCGCGCCGCGGAGCCTCCGCCGTGATAAAGAGTTCAAAAAAAGCAGGCGCGCACACACAGACACACACACACACAGACACATGTGTAAAAGGTCCTGCGCAGCTTTCAAGCGACAGCAGCACCAGTCCTCGTCCCTAAAAGAGGGATTTCTCTCCCTCTTTTTTTTTTTTTTCTTTTTCTTTTTCTTTTTTTTTCCCCATCTAAGAAAAAAAGGGTGTTGCTACAGATAAAACCTTTCCTACAGAGCAGGCAAAAATTGTCTTGTGTGGAAACCCGTCACATTTAAAATGCAGCGCCAGCTCGCAGAGCGGAAAAGACAGCTTTCTGCAAACAGCCCAAAAGTTAGGAAACTCGCATCTATAGCACATGGCAGTGGGGGAAAGGGGTTACTCCCCGCCGTGTTGTTTGGAAGCAGGAATTACAGTACACAATACAGTGGATGAGAGTGCAGCAAACCTGAGGTTTATTTAATCCATTTCAAGGGTTCTGGCAGAAATATAAATCACTCCCTGCACTTTGCCTTTTAGTCTCCTGCAGATAACTGCCCTAGCTCTTTTGAACTTTGTTCTGGCTGTTTTGTTGGGAAATAAATGCTAACGCTAGATTAAACGTTTCAGGTAGCTTCTTCTTCTGATTTCAGGAAAATAGTGTTAATAAAGAGCTTTGATGTTGTTTTACTTTCAGACTGTATGCCTTAAGGCAGAAAAACGCAGAAAGGTAGCTGGGAAAGTAAATTGCCAGAAGCGAAGAGCACCCTCCCTTTCAAAATCCTGTAAGTACTCCTCTCTCCTACATCAAACCGACCCGAGGCAGAGCAGCACCAGTCGGTATAAGATTTCCTGGCTTCTGCAAACATCTCGCATTTCGATCCTCACACGACGGTGTGTGCGCCTGTGTTTACGTGTGTGCACTCTGGTATTATCAGTTGTTAATGAAACTGAAGATTATACGGGGAAATACCAAAGGCTCGTTGCAATAGATGTTTGAGTTTAGGGTTTTGGGGGTTTTTTGGTTTGTTTTTTTTTTTTTCTCTTTTCTTTTCTTTTTCCCTCATGAGAATATAAAATCCTGTGGGGAAAAGAATCCTAGAGGATTTGCGGTGAGGAGTAAAGCCGATGCAACGTGAGCAGAGGGCTGAATACCTCCAGCACGCTGAAGCAGCCCATAATAAAAGTTTCGAGTACTGTACATTTGGGGTCTTTCTAGCTATTCTGCCGGTAGCCTCCTTCCGTCCTTTCGGGAGCCCAGCACATCAGCATCGCAGATTCCCCGCACACAATCAATACATTTTACATAACTCGAGTCTCCCTCGCACGTTCGCTCCTCTCTCGCTCGTTCTCTCTCTCTCTCTCTATATTTTTTTTTTTTTTTTTTTTTGTTTGCCTCTCGTAGGTGGACGGGGTTTCTACACGGGGCTTGTCTTTTAAGAAATTGGCGCCGACGGTACAGAAGTCTCAAAAAGCAAGCCGTGCGCGGTAGCTGGTGCTAGTCGCTGCTTCCCCAGGTCAGGAATTTCGCTGGAGCCCACCGCAGCAACCTTTCGAGCATGCAGTTCGGTTTCAGACAGACACAGCTTGCCTCTCTCCAGTCTCTCCTTTCACCCCCACCACCCCCCATCCTCCCCCCTTCCTATTCCTCTTACAGCAGTGCTTTAATAAAGTCACATAAGTGATTGAAATTAACATAAATCATTATTAGTTATTAGGATTTGCTCTAAATTACTCTGTGAATATAACACCAAACCCCATCTGCCACTCCTGCTCTAGCAGCAATAGATTGCAGATAAAATAAATGTCCTTACCCCATTAGAATGTTCCTGTCTCTGTAGCCAAAAGCCAAACAAAAGCAATAAATACAGAGCTTTTTTCTCTCCACTATTCAGCTGTGACTGTTTTCATCAGCTCTTCCTCTAGAAAAGCTCGATAGCTGCCTGAAAATATTGCATTTTATATCACCAAAGGGCGATTAATATTGCATTAACTGTATTTAACATTTTTTAAGCGCGAGTAATCTGAAATGAGTAAGTTTCTGTTACTAAATACAGGGGATGTCAGAGCTGGTGAAAACAGCTTAAAATATCTGTATAAACAGATTATTTGTTTCATACTTTGTATTTTTATAATGTTATGGTATAGTGTGCTCTGTTTGAAGTAGAAGAAGCCATGCTAATGGTCTGTTTAAAGTATTCTGACACTGTCTGGAGACATCCAAGTCTCTGCCTTCATTAAATGTTTATTGTCAACACTTCAGTGAAAAAAAGTCTTGTGTAAGTGAATTTCCACTGCTGGATGCTGTCAACACTTTGTTTTGTTCTGATCCGCGTGTACAAAAGTTTGTATACATTACGGTGAAGCGAAGAGAAGCAGAGGTTTAGTGAGCTATAATTAGTTACCAAACAAACTTTTGTTAGTAATTCGGTTCACATAATGACCATAATCAAGGGCTAAGTTATGTGTATCGGAGCCTTGTCTTCTTTCCACGCAGCCTGCAAAAGGATGTATTCACGTTGACACGCAATCCCCCTGTCAAGGAACATATTTTTTTAAAAAATAAATAAATAAATAACCAAATAAATAAATAAACAAAACCCCAAACCCACAGCTTTTACATATATCTTAGCACTGCCTTACGCTTTTAAACTGCTTTTTTTTTTACCCGGGAGAGGGATGCGCGTCCGTCTCTCTCCCTCCCTCCCTCCCTCCCTCCCTCCCTCCCTCCCCGCACCCCTGTGCCCGCAGCGCGGCGTTTGCCCGGGCTCCCGCTGCGAACCCCGGGCGCGGGGCGGTTTGTCTCCGCTCCGGGGAACCGCTCTGGGCTACACACACACACACACACACACACACACACACCCAGTGCGACCGGGAGGGTCGCTTTGCGTCCCCACTGCCTATTGAGACTATTATTGAGGCTTTTATGACTCGCTTGCGAGACTCAACGCGAAGTTACAATTTATCTTCAACGTACGGCGCAGTGGTTTTATTTTATTTCTTTTAGGTATTTAATTTTGATAAAAAGCCTTTTAAACACTTCAATCCTTAGAGTGATTAACAGTTTACATCAGGCTTTTTTTAAGCAATTCCACCCCTCTCTTCCCGATATGTTTGGGTTTTTGTTTCTTTTTTTTTTTTTTTTTAAACAAAAAAGAGGTCTTTTAACAACTTTTCCCCCAGAGTTAGAGGTGCTTTGGTATACTTAGACGAGCAGGCTGAAGGAGTTAAAACGCAGTTCAAAGGGGGACTCCTGCTTTCCCGGAGGGGCTCCGCGGAAGTCCAGAGACCAATTTGGGAAGCAGATTTTGCATGCGCAGCTGCCCCTTGACGATCAGCCACGGCGAGGGTTTGGCTGGTGACACGGCCATAAATCCTCACCGGAACAGCACACCGGGCTCCCCGGCCCCCGCTGCCCGCGGAAACACCGCGCTGAATGCGCCCGAAAGTTCCATCTTAAACCGGCAGGAGGAAAGCCACACCGCGGGGGGAGGAGAGTGAGGGGCGGCGAGCATCCCCCCGGTCCCTCCGCCCCCGCGGAGGAAGCGCGCTGGGGGTCCCGCACCGACCGCCGCTGCTGGCGGCGGTGGGAAGGGAAAGGCGGAAAATGCGCGCCTCTGCCCGCGGGGCGCTGCCTGCCTCCAGCTGCTGCCTGTCCCTGCCTGTCCCCAGCCCCTGCCTGTCCCCAGCCCCTGCCTGCCAGCCCGGCGGCGGGGCTGGGGCCCGCTGGTGCAGGGGCCACTTTCCGCTACTGCTGCTCTCTTGGCTTTTTCAGCGGTTTATAACGTGACATCCTATTTTAAATTCACTTGTGGGGCCTGGATTTCATTCATCCACCCGTGCAACCACCCACCCACCCACCCACCGCCTCCCTCGCTGCCCCGCCGTGATGCGAATAGACTTGTTTGCAGTTTTACCACCACCGTGCCATCTCTGGGACCTATATATTCAGCTGACCTATATATTCATCCGCTGCTTTTCTCCCAAACTGAGCCTCCTTCAGGTGCGAAGGGGTTGCAAAGGAGGGGAGTGGAAAGAAAAAAAAAAAAAAAGAAAGAAAGAAAGAAAGAAAAAAAAAAAAGTGCTTTCCAAAAGCGGAAGGGGAAGGGGGAAAAGGGAAGGAGGGGAAGGGGAAGGGGGAAGAGAGAAGGAGGGGAAGCGGGAAGAGAGAAGGAGGGGAAGGGGCTGTCGTGCAGCACACCTCCCGTCAAGCTGTCTTGACAACAATTACTAAAGTTTTTAATTAGCCTCTTGTTATAATTCATTTTATTAATTTTCTAAATCTCAGCCCATGAATTATTAACGGCGGCTCGGTAATTGTGTTTGCAGCGGCGCACGTGATGGCGGTGGCGGCTCCTCTCCCCGCGTGGGTCCCCTTCGCGCCCGGGCTGGGGACGGGGCCCAGGCAGCAGCGGGGCTCCCGTGTTTTATCAACTCCTAAATAACATAATTACCGATAATCAGACGCTCGTCTGGCAGGTGGAAAACAGGTTCCCAAGCGGATTAGAATTCTGCCGCTGATCTTTTAAAAATCAATTAGGCTTTCCCCCGCTTTAGAATCAGCAGGTAAATATAATAAAGCTTTAAAAAAAAAATAAAAAAAAAAAAATAAAAAAAATAGCCACGGCTGAAAAGCTAGACATAAATAACTGGAGGGAATTAAAACCGTTTGGGAAATGCCAGAATAACACGGGGCAGCAGCGGCGGTATCAAGCTTTATGCGCTCGAGTCCGTCAGAGTTAAAATAATTATCTTTCGACAAATCTATTTCTCTTCGGAGGAAAGGGGGGACGCGGGGAGGCGGGGAGGGAGGCACAGAAACCATCAAATCTGTGCTGTAGGACACTTCATCCCCCTTCTGGGGAGCCTTTTTACTTGTTGAACCAGGACCGAATTAGTCTTAATATCACAGGAGAGCAAAAATCAATGCGATCGTGGCAGTGGGTGTCTGTTATTCACTTATGATGGCCTAATCTAAGTTGAAAGGAATCGGAGAGCAGAAATTCCGGGAGTCAGCCCGAGTCTTGAGGACTTAGGACTGGAAAAATCGCGTCAGGAAAGCGGCGAGATACTTCAGGTGTGGAGAAAAAGGCCATTCGAGGGACGG
Organism: Numenius arquata; assembly: GCF_964106895.1. Lineage (NCBI taxonomy): Eukaryota > Metazoa > Chordata > Aves > Charadriiformes > Scolopacidae > Numenius > Numenius arquata. The sequence goes on along the minus strand of NC_133576.1, from coordinate 93,868,369 downwards.
CTGCACGGAAGTGTCCTCGGCAAGGGTCACAGATGCCGGACTGGCTGAAGTTCAGGAGCCATCAGGGGTGGCAGCGGCTTCTGCCTGTATCACAAGGAGGGGGTGTGAGGGGGATTGTGTCTGTGGGATTTTGGTCACCAATTGCATTTCTATCTGCAGGCCATTGCGTATTGTTGGGAAATAAATGCCAATGTATTTTCTGCCTCTTCGTCTTTTCTCTCTTACTTTTTGTCTCGGATGCAAAAGTTTTAACAGTCCTTAGGTTAGACCTTATAAACACAAATATAAATTCTTTCTTTCTTTCTTTCTTTCTTTCTTTCTTTCTTTCTTTCTTTCGTTTTTCTTTCTTTCTCTTTCTTTTTTATTTCTTTCTCTTTCTTTCTCTTTCTTTCTTTCTTTCTTTCTTTCTTTCTTTCTTTCTTTCTTTCTTTCTTTCTTTCGACATTTATTAAAAAGGCCTCGTGAGTATCTCATGGTTTTATGAACTATTCAAATTCATCCGACGGAAAGCAGAACATTCCGGTTTTGCACAGTTTCCTACCATGAAAAATAGGAAACTCTGCAAAGCTTTTCTTTTTCACGATCTGTTTTATTAACATATTATTTTTTTTTCTTTGTACTCGATAAGGATTGTACTTATTACAAAACAAACTCCTTAACTTTTCAATACATACATCGGTCATTACTGTATAATACAAATGTGGTATCGCTTGTAACATTTCAATCATTTGGGGCAGATGAAAAAAAAAAAAAACCAACATTTGTAATTATTTTTATTTGTTCATTCCTGACTCTCCAAAAATGATATCCGGTAATACTTTTCTATAAAATAATATTTTTACAAATGCATTTATTAAAAATTCTGATGACATTTCAAGTTTATAACAACAGAAACAAGTCGATTTCCGGTGGACGAGTTCTATGTTTGTTTGTTTTTTTAAAAATACCTTTAGTGCTTAATTTTAACATCAACAGTTGTTTAAAATCACAGCTTTTTGAACGTATTATTCTTTTCTGAACATCACGTGTCTTGATTCACAGATTTACCGGCGAAATTAAAAAGATTGACGAAAATATGTCTACAAGAAGAAATAATCCCAGCTATTAAGTAACTTTTTACATTTGGCATCTGATCTAGTCACAGGTCATCAGAAAATAGAAAGAGGTTCTTTGATCACTTGAAGCAGTAGGTGGCATCCTATACGTTCCTAATGAACAATTGCATTTACAACGTAAGGAGAGATCAGTTTAGGATTTTCATATTTATTAACCCAAAATAAAAATAAAGTATCTTGTTACATAATTAAGTGCAATTAGGCCAGTCAGAACAACATATAAACCTGAAACCACCCAAGCTTTTCTTCTTTATACATATTTTTGTAGGTGCATAATCCTTTCCAGCAAACTGAAAAGAAATACTTCAGAAGTCCTTCTTAAAATTTTACTTTGATTTATATTCTGCAGTTATAGAATAAACTTCAAGAAACACACGCAGCTAATATATAGTTAATTTTATTCAGAGCACCGATTTTCACATAAGAGCTATCTCAAAGTAATGATTTCTGGATTTAGCAGAAAAATACATCTCTCACTATTTTCTTTTTGGTAGAATTAATCTTATCGTCTAACGGCCATACCTTGAATTTACCGGCCGTGTCTCGGAAATAATTTTTTTTTTCTTTTTTTCAATGCACCCAATAATAATAACTATTCTGTTTTCACGTTTGTTTTATTTGTAAGTATGCTGGGACGCATCTCCCTGTTGTATTTTGGCGTACAGAAATATTTCTGATAGAAATAAAAGTAATAGAGTAAAGACACAACCAAGGAGAAAGCTCAGCAAACATACATGGACAGGTAGATTATTCAGTGAGACATTTTAGGATCCACACGTGGTTGCAGTTTGTAACCTTTTTTTTTTTTTGTGCATTAAAGAAAATATTTACAATCGTCTTTCTTTTTTTTTTTTCCTCTTTTTTTTTTTTCTTTCTTCTTTTAAGTCTAAATACAAGAACGTGACAAGAATGTTTGTGTTTTCGGTGAAAACAGGCAGTTAAACTGTGAAATTACACCATCCACAAAAGATTCTACCAGAAGCTAGTCTATTTAGTGCTCAGTTTCAAAATGCATAGAATGTTTGCGCTGCAAACCATGATACACAAAATAATAATAATAATATTAATGATAATAAAATAAATAGATAAATAAATAAATAAATAAATAAAATCGAGACTTTATCACGGATCTTTCTATGTCTTCTTTTCCCTTTTTTTTTTTTTTTTTTTTTTTTCCGGTCATGTATAATTTCAATCTTTTGTTTTGTTTTGATTTAAACGGGAGGGTATTTTCTTTTCCGAAATTCCTTGTTACTTGAATGCCTTAACAGTCGTTCGGTTTCAGCCAGAGCCAGCAGTGGCTTTTGCAGGTAGTTGGCGTTTTTACCTAATGAGCTCTGATCTTTTTTTTTTTTTTCCTTTTAATTTCCAATCCGCGAGACATATATAATGCACCTTGATTAGTAGCAGTAGTAGTACCAGCATCGTTATTACGGAATAACATAATCGCTTCCATCCGGGAGACTGCGATAGTGCAAATTGAAACATCCCCCCAATCCACACACCCCAAAACCCCATCCTCTACTCGACGTTTATTATTTACGATAAACGACTTTTAAACCCAACTGGGGTGATTTTTTTCACGTGTTTGTTCCCGACATGCAGACCCCTCAGAAACATATGTCATTTCAAACCCTGCACTGGCGATTCCTTTTGCCTGACGGGTGCAACCACCCCCCAGCCCTCGGAGAAAACCCGAGGCAGGACCTTTTTCCCACCGCAGCCGGCTGCTAACCTAAATCCAGCAAAATTTGGTAGGGATGCCGGGGGGCATGGAGTGGGGAGCGGGGGGTGGGGTGGGGTGGAGGGGGAGGGGAAGGGAGGGGAGGAGGGAGGACATAGTTAAAACACGAGCCTTAATGGATCCGAACATATTCCTTCGGAGAGCATCCCTGCTCAGGCAGGTTTGGCATCTATCTCCTGACACATCTCTTGCAGGGACGGGGACCTGTCTTTAGACATAGACGGAAACGCAACCCGCGCAGGAGAGGGAACAGAAACAAAGGGGCTGTGGAGTAACTTTGCTTGTTTGCTTGTTTACCTGGAGCTAGCTAGGGTTATTGAGGCGGCAGCGGAGAGGGAAAGGGACGGCTCCCGAGCCTCGGGGAGGCCCGGTGGCCCCGGCCCCGCTCCCGCCGCTCCCCCGGCACAGACAAGACCCATCGCCAAAGCCTCGCGGAAAAAACAAACAACAATAACAAAAAAACAAAACAAAACAAAAAAAACCCAACCGCATTCGAGGGAAAAAAACATCAACAAAAAACCCCAAACAAAACAACAACAACAACAAAAAACAACCCCACAACCCAAAACCAAGCCAACCAAAGAAAGAGACCCCTCCACACACACACCCCCCAAACCACCGCCGTCCTCGTTCATTACCAAGCCAGGGAAAAGAAAGAAAGAAAGAAAGAAAGAAAACCAGAAAGTAATGAAAAGAGACCCAAACCAAACAGTAGCATCGTCACCGACAGTTTCGCCTTCCGGGTTTTGTTGGTCGGTTTTGTTTTCCTTCGGAAAGTTGTGACTTAGGTTTCTCGGTTTGTGGTTTGTTGCTGTCACGGTATTTATTGGTGTGTGTCTGTGTGTGTTTACGCTTTAAGTTGCTCTTTCTCCCGCTTCCTGTCGGGGGGTGGAGGGGGGGAGGAGGGGGAGCGGAGGGGGGGAGGATGGGGCCGCAGAAGTGACCCCCAACGGGTTTCTAGAGCGTTTTTACCTCCTCTCTCCTCCTTCTTCTCCTCGGTGTCCCGGTGTCTTTTTCTTTTAATAATTGATAGCGCAACACCCCCCCACCACCCCCTCCCCAGCACGTCCCCCCTCCCCTCTCATCGAGTAGTTCGCCTTTAATTTCTAACATCGTCCCTTGGTCCCCAGGAGCTTCCCACGGCGTCTCGGGCGACGGCGGCGGTGCATGGGCGTCCCCCGCGGCCCCGGCCCGGCCCGGCCCCCCCTCCCGGTGCCCCCGGTGCCAGGGCCGCCCCTCCCGCCCGCCCTTAGTAGGTGGCGGAAAATTTCATCCGTTTCTGCTTCTGTCTCTGGTTGCAAAACCAAACCCGCACCACGTTCTTTTTGAGGTCCAATTTCTCGGCGATGGCGGCGATCTTCTCGGAGGAGGGCCGGGGCTGGACGGCGAAGTAAGCCTCCAGGGAGCGCTTCTCCGGGGCGGCGATGGAAGTCCGCTTGCGCTTCTTCTCGCCCCCATTGAAGAGCTCGGGCTTGTTCATTTTTTCCCGCTGGGCCCCCTCGGCCTCCTCCAGCCAGGCCTGCAGGATGGGTTTGAGGGCGATCATGTTGTTGTGGGAGAGGGTGAGGGACTCGAAGCGACAGATGGTGCTCTGGCTGAGGGAACCCACCCCCGGGATCTTCAGGTTGGCCAACGCCGAGCCCACGTCGGCCTGGGTCACCCCCAGCTTGATGCGGCGCTGCTTGAAGCGCTCGGCGAAGGCCTCCAGCTCCCGCGGGTCCGTGTCCGAGTCGCAGATGGAGGCCAAGCCGGCCGCCCCCACCACCGCCGCCGCCGAGGCCACCTGCCCCGCGGCCCCGTGATGCGCGGCCACCAGCCCCGGGTGCGGCAGCCCCGACGGCATGTTCATGGCGGCCGGGTGCGAGAGGTGGCCCAGGCCGTGCATGTGCGAGTGCGGGTGGGCCGAGGTGGAGATGAGGCCGCCGCCGCCCCCGCCGCCGCCGCCGCCGCCCCCGCCGCCGCCGGCCCCGCCGCCGCCGCCGCCCGCCCCGTCGTGGCCGCCGCCGCCGCCTCCTCCGCCGCCTCCGCCGGGCATGAGCGCCAGGGAGGGGGAGGTGATGTGGTCGAGGAGGTCGCCGGGCTCCAGCGGCTGGTGGTGGTGGTGGTGGTGGTGATGGTGGTGCGCCAGGGGCACGGTGGAGGTGGAGGTGCAGGGCACGCTGTTCATGGTGTGGTAGGTGGCGTCCGGCTTGAACGGGTGGCTCTTGCCCTGCGAGACGGCGATGTCGACGGCGGCCAGAGCCTCGGCCCGCGCCAGCAGGGTCTCATCGAGGCTGGCGAAGATATTGCTCTGCAGCTGCAAGGGACACAAAACAGAGCGGGGTGCGGGGAGAGGAGGGCAGGGGGGCGCCGGGGAGGGGGGCAGAGAGGGGGCAAAGCGAGGAGAGGGGACGGGGACGGTGGAGGGGGAAAGTGTGGGGTTGCGAGAAGACGGGGTGCGAGGTGGGGACGGAGGGGGGAAAGTCGAGGGCAGGGAGAGAGAGGTGGGCAAAGTTGGAGTGACCGTGCGGGGGGGAGCCGGCAGCAGTATGTGCGTGTAAAGGGGTACGGGGTGGGGGAGAGCCAAGTGAGTGGGGGAAGCGGTGTGTAGCAGGAGACAGCACGGGGAAGTGAGGGGAAATAAGGGATGGGGTAGAATAATAGGGAGGAAAGCGAGGAGGGGGAGCAAAGGAGGAAAAGAAGAAACGAAGAGTAGAAAGGGCAAGTAGCCGGGGGAGCAATCCGAAAAAAAGAGGACGGGGGTGTGAAGGCAACAAATAAATAAAAAAAAAAAATAGGAAAGAAAGAAGAAGAGAAAGGAGGAGAAGGAGGAGAAGAAGAAATGGATCTGTAACTCTCAGCTGGGGAATTGTGTCAAACACAAGAGCACATAAAGCGCATTCCTTTTCAGAGGCCGAGTCATAAAAATTAATACAGAAAGTGGATGAAGTCGGAGACTCGTGTGAACACCGCTTTCAAAAAAGATCACAGGCGCTCAGATGATTGCAGAGGAAGACATGAAAAAAACATTAAGCGCCGCTTGTCAAAATGTGCCTCGCAGCGGTTTTTTTATTAATGCACATACACATACATGCAGTATACAGAAAAGAGAGAGAGAGAAAGAAAGAGTGTGTGCGTGTGTGTAAGAGAGAGAGAAAGAAAGAGAGAAAGAAAGGAAGAAAGAAAGGAAGGAAGAAAGGAAGAAAGAAAGAAGAGAGCTGCAGCTGTCAGTCCCTTACCGGTGGAGTTGGTAGACATGCTCTTCTTATTGCTTCCGAGCTGGAGTGTAGAGAGGGGTATTTGTGCTCAGGTAGGGTGGGATGCATGGCAAAATGCGGCTGTTTGCTGTTCATGGACATCATCTTGAAGGCTTGGCATGTAAATCCACAAACACTCCTAAAGTCGGGGGAAAAGTGCTCTCCGGGCGCTCTCCTCCCGCCGGGGGGAAGCCGCCGACGGCGGCGGGTGGCGGTGGCGGAGCCGGTGCCGGCGGTGTGCCGCAGCGGACCCTGCCCCCGCCGCCGCCGCTGCCGCGGTGGCCGGGGCTGGGTTGGGTGGGTGAGCGGGCGGCGAGGCTCCCTCCGGCCCCCGCCGTCTCACTCGGCTGCCTGCCGCTGCCCGGCGCCGGGCGCGCTGCGCTGCGCTCTGCCCGCACCTGAGCCCCGCATCCCGTGGCTACCGCCGGGCGGGCTCTCGCGAGAGCGCGGCGGCTCCGGCTTTGACAGGCATCAGCTGTCTCCCCCCCCTTCCTCCTCCTCCTCCTCCTCCTCCTCCTCCTCTTTTTCCTCCTCCTCCTTTTCCTCCCGCCGCCGCCCCCGGTCCCTGCCTCCCCGCGCCTTGTTGCATCTCCCGCAGCCCTCGCCCGTCTCGCCGGGGCGGCGGCGGCGGGGCCGCTCTTATAGCCCAGCGACGCCGGGTACCGGGGCGGCTGCGGCACCCGTGGGCTGCCACACGTGCGCGCTGCGCGGCCGCCGGCGCGGCCTCGGGGCGCCCCGACGGGGCGGGGATGGGCGGCGGGGCGCGGAAGCGGCGGGCGGGCGGGAGGGCGCCCCCGGGGCGGGGCCGGCCCGGCGCCCCTTCCCGGCCCTCGGAGTGGCGGGGGGGAACCGGGCCCGGCCCTCGGCAGCCAAACACAAAGGTGCGTTGCCCCTTGCCGAGGCGACTCCGCCCTGAGGACCCCGGTCTCAGAAAGGGGCGTCCTCCGGCCGCACCCCCATACTTTCGGGAATCACACATGGATTGATTCATGGATGGTTTGAGGAGAGCCACGGTGGCAGACCTTGGTTCGAAGCACTTGGAGGCTATTGATTTTTCATATCATTTCGCGTCGTCCCCGTCCCCCCTCAACCCGTGTAGTTTTGTTGCAAATATTACGGTGTCAGGCACCGCCGGTGGCAGCCGCTTCGCCCACCGGGAGCGCGTGCGCTCCGCACGGGAAACGCCGCTGAGAAGAAATCGTGCGTTTCCTCCTGGCTTCCCAACCAGCCCTCACTCCTTCTGCGTGGGAAAAGCCAAGTTTCACTGGCGTGGTCTGAAGCAGAAAACAATCACATAAAGAGTTTCCTTCCTTCCTTCCTTCCTTCCTTCCTTCCTTCCTTCCTTCCTTCCTTCCTTCCTTCCTTCCTTCCTTCCTTCCTTCCTTCCTTCCTTCCTTCTTTTTTCCTTCTTTTTTTCTCTCTTTCTCTCCTTCTCTCTCTCCCCCGTCTTTCTGTCTTTCTTTTCCTTTCTCTCTCTTTCTGTCCTTTCCCTCCTTCCTCCCTCTTTCTCTCTTTCTCTTGCTACTTTTTACGCAAGAAACGAGTCAATTCCACCTTATACAGCCTGGGAAAAAAAAAAAAAAGAAAAAAAAGAAAGGTGGTCTGGATAAATCTTTTTCTTTCTTTCTTTTTTTCTTTCTTTCTTTCTTTCTTTCTTTCTTTCTTTCTTTCTTCTTCTTTCTTTCTCTTTCTTTCTTTCTTTCTTTCTCTTTCTTTCTTTCTCTATCTATCTTTCTCTTTCTTTCTTTCTTTCTCTCTTTCTTTCTTTTTCTTTCTTCTTTTCTGTGCTTTATGCTTTGAACACTCTTGCATTTGAATGAAACAGGTCAGGAGTGACACTAGGGTTATTACGGTTGTTTTTATGAGTGGTTCGGGGTTCCTGTGCCGGTTTAGAGCGTTTTGGCTTTGTTTTTCTTTTTTCTTTTTTCTTTTAGCTGCTTATGAAGTTGAAGTCAAAACTGTCGAAGCACGGAACCTGCTACTATGCCTGTGGGATTAGGGTGAGTCCCTAGGGAACGGCCCCCCGGGGAATCCTGTCCCCTGGGGCACGCTGCAGCCCTCCCTCGGTCACCGACCAGATGCTGCCGGGTTCGTTTCAGCAGGGCTGCAGGCAGCGGGGTGTTTGGATCAGGGATGTGACAGCCTGGGAGTGCATCGGAATTGCTCTGTTTCTCCCGAGCGCCTCTTATTTATGCGCATAAACACAGCCGAGAGGGCACGCAGGCACACACAGACACACACACACACACACAGAGCACACACCACAACCCCAGGTAAAGTCCACATTTGTCTTCATAAGCCTTTCCCCAGCTCCCCATCCAGTCCGGGAGGAAGGAGGGAACGGCTGCCAATTACTTGTGCGAAAGGGAGCCAGGTCTCCATCCATTACCGCGTCCCCTGGGGTGGCGGAATGCAACTTCATCTCTGATGGGGGATGAACTTGAAGCTGAAAGACGCTGGTCTGAGGCGAGGTTAGGCTCTCCTTATTTATCGAAATCATTGCATCAGCATAGCCAAATCACACTTTATGTGGATTTCTATCTTTCTATCTTTTTTCTTTCTCCTTTTTTTTTTTTTTTAAAGCCGTACGACTTATTTTAGCTATTTCTAAGCCAGCATGCCTTCTGATCAGAAAGCCTCCTGGGGAAAGGGATGGAGAGGAACAGCAAGTGGGGGACACCACCGCTTTTTGCCAAGCTGCCGAGAATCGACCAGCTCTAGGAGGAAGGCCCGAGCAGCCTGCCTTTCCCTACCAGCGGCGAAAAGCCAGCCAAGCGGCAGGCCACCGCGGGGCTCCTCGGCTGGTCCCCATGACCTTGCCTTCCTCCCCACATGCCACCGGGCTTGCTTTGCCTTTACGGTCGGGGTCTCTAACCTCTTCGGCGCCGGTCTGGCAGGGGCTGGAGCAAGTCTCCACCAGTGCAGGCAGCCCAGGCCCCGGCTCTGTCCCCACCAGCGGGAGCGGGGACGGGCGGGTCGGGCAGAACCTGGTGGGGGAGACCTTCTCCTTGGCCGAAGGAACATCAGACTCCTCCAGTACTTTTAAAACGGCCCCTTCTGTCCACGTGCTTATTTTTTTTTTCGGCCAGAAAGGTAGAAAATTCAGTCAGTCTTCCACCTGTGCCCCGAGCTCCAGCCCTAGACTGGGGAGGCGAAGACTTCCAGATGTTCTCAGGGTCTTCTGTTCCTCCTCCCCGGTGTCTTCTGGAGGCAGGGATGGGGGTGGGCACGTTGCCTCTGTAGCCTGCGATGTGCATCCTGCTGGATTCTCCTCCGTTTGGCAAATAGGGGGTGAAGTAGTCCCGCCCGGCTGGAGAGACATCCCTTGCTAGATGCTCCTCGCTCCTTCATTAAAACAGCCCCGGGGCGCGATCACGGCGGCAGCCCGAGCGCCGGGGGTGACTGCGTGCGGGGCCGGGGGGTGGACCCCGTGTCGGACTGCCGTCTGCCACCCGCTCCTGGAGGCAGGAGCTGCGGTAGGGAGTCGCAGCCAACTTTTCCCTCCGTCTGATCTTCCAGAGGTGCGAAGAGGATAGAGGCCAACGGGGAGGAGGGGACTTTTTTTTTTCAGGCACCGTTTGGTCTGTCGCTTATCAGTCCTGAGCGGACAAACTTTCCTTCGTAGTCTTTTGGACATCTTTTTATGTATTTATTTATTTATTTATTTATTTATTTTGAAGAGGGGAAGCGCTAACCTTTAAAGCAACCCTTTAAATTACAGCCCCTCCTTGACGCTGCCCGGACCGTAACGCCCGCTGCGGTGCTGCAGCCGGTCTCCGCGCCGCAGCCCCCCCTTCTCCCCCTGCCTCACCGAGAGCGGGGGCTGCTGCCCAGGGGGGTCCCCAGGGCTCGCCAGGGACCAGCCCCCCTTGTCACCAGCCCCTGGTAGCTCCCCCCCTCCCCCTCCTCCCCGCCACACGCAGCTCCCCGGGAAGACGGCTTGAGCCAGGCTCAGCGTCGCACGGGCCTGGTAATAGATTTTATTTTAATGTTCGCTGTTATTTCTATTCCTCGTGGGTACGTCCAGCCTCATGAATACTGATGGCAATAAACTCACAGGCTTCGAGGGGCGAGTTCATTGGAGATGCGACCATGCTGTAGCCCTACTTCTATGGCCCAAGATGCTCAATAAAGCGAGGGAGGCATATATATATATAACGCATTACTTGTCTCCAGTAGTTTTCTCCAGCTTCAAATGCAAGAAATAGGCAGATTTTCTTAATTGACTGAACTGCCTATCTCGAGAAAGTAATAAAGTAACCCCTTATTCCCACAGTGAAACGATTTATAAATTAATTACCGTAACCCATTGTATTTGATTTCTCTTTTTAGGATTCCCCAAAGATGAATATACTAAAGCTTGGGATATTATATATTAACGTCTGATCAGCAATTGCTAGACATCCTGACTTAAAAAAAGAAAATATTAATGTGAAGCTTATAGACCCGCTCACTCCAAACCTTCTAGATAATTTTATTTCACCAAACGTTAGCTTTACATTTTTTAGTCGCGGTATTTGTCCTACCCTGAGTGTCAGCGAGAGCACTGAGAGAAAACCTACAGTACATGTGTCATTTGGTGAAGTTCACGGAAAGTCAATATCCCATTTAGTGTAAAAGCTATTTTCCCTTTAGATGACAAAAATCAACCTTCAGAAGAGACGAAAACACCCAACCAACCCTTTGGGTGAATGCACAAAAAGTATTTCCATGTCCTAATGAGGACTTTCTTTACATCAGCAAAGACCTGCTAATTACTGATGTACAAGCCGCAATAATTGCTTTTGCAGCCAAAGTGTAGAATGTTGTCGTATTAAAAATTGAAACGCTTGATGGTGATTTAAGTCCCAAGGTAGTTCACAACGTCCCCTTTCGGGAAAGTCAGGAGACCGGAGGAGCCAGCCAGAGGTCCGGTGGAAAACGCTGCGGGTCCTGTTGCTGGTAAAGTTTCTCGCTCTTTCTTTTTAAGTGAATTAAAAAAAGCCCACCGAAAAGCCCCTCCCAGCAAAACACCTCCCACACCGTGCTCGCTTTCCACACCGGCTCCGTGGGCAAACCGGTCGCTGGCTTTCACCCGCGCCCCGCCATCGCTCCCGCTCCCGGGACGCCACTTTTCCGTGGGGTAGCCGGAAAAACCCCGCCTTCCTCCCCCGCCAAAGACCCGGAGAGGGGCTCGGAGAGGGCAGGGGGGTCGGTCCTCAGCCGGGTCCCACCGCGCACCGGGATGCCCTCGGCTGCCAAAACCGGGAGCGGAGCGCTCGGCTCCCCCCTCTCCCGTTCCCCCCGGCAAGAATCAAAGCACCTTCCGAGGGGCTGGGAAGTAGTTGCCTTGTCATGTAACACATTGCCCTGATTTATTATAAAATTTTAACGAAATCATGCATATTTTAACAGCCTTTAATCACTGCATGAAAATTTAATTCATGAACTGTAGCGCGTTTAAATAAATGAAGTGTTAATTCATTAGGATTAATTAATTTGTTAAAGGATTGTGTGCAAGGTTAAGGTGGAAGAAAAACTCTTTGTTAGTTTCGCGTCTTAATCACCAGGTTTTGTTAACAGTTGGGGGGGGGGGGGAAACCTCGCGAGGAGGTTTTGCGTGGAGCGGGGGAGCCCGGGGAAGGGCAGCGCTGGCGGAGGGGGGTGGAACCCCGGCGTCCCCCGGCCTTATTTTCGTAGCTGGGTTCGGGTGGTGCTCGGGTTAATTAACTTAATTCTAGACGAGCAGGTGGAGGCGGGTGCCGGCGAGCCCCGGGAGGTGATGGTGGCCGGCGCGTCCCCCAGCCACCCCCCGGGTAGGGGACGAGGGCCCCGCGCCGCCGTCCTGCCGGCGGCTGGGAGCCAGCGCGAACGTTTCTGTCCCCAAAATTTGGAGACAGCTCTAAGCCGGCCGGGGAAAAAAAAAAAAAAAGAAAGTCCCCGACACCGTTATCGGTGAGGTCCGGGTCGCCGCGGAGCCGCCTGGCCCTGCAGCCGGTCCCCGCTGCCCCGGCACCCAGACGTGCTTCAAGGGGACAGTGACCCGGGAAAGGGACAAGGACCTCTCTCGTCCGTGCCCGGTCCCCAGGCTTCCCCTGCCACATTTCGCTGGCTTGAAACCGTCTCCCGGTGATCTGGCTGATGAGCATCAGATGCAAGTAGTAGCTGCCCGATGGCTTTTGACATTGTCCGCCTGGCTTCCCTGGAAAAGAGCAGACAACACCCACACAGCCTGTAAGAGAAAGGAGAAAAGCTGAAATAAACCAGGAATACTGAACTTCATTTGTTTTTCAGCCCAGTCTCATTCTGCCCTGCTCTCTCCCACTACATTCACAACTGCCAAAGCACACGCAGACTTTCCCCTACGCCAGCTGTGCTTTCCCCTCCGTCCTGCAGCTAATGAAGATGGTTTTTCCAGTTGGAGCTAAGGGAGACTGAGGCAATAGCCCAATGTCGGGCCGGGAAGGCAGGACCCCTTTAGGCCAGGCCTGACAAGCTGGTGGCTGGTCACAGCGGTAGAGGACGGCTTCAAGGGACCAAGGCACAGGAAGGGCTAGACCTGGATTAGTAGCCAGAAGGGATTGTTTATCACCTCTGATTGTGGGCAATCCTTGGAATAACCATGAACCCCCCCACATCAAATTACCCCGGAGCTGCTTTTCCTCTCAACCAAACCCGGGAGGGAAGAAGGGAGAAGCCTTAGGGTATTTACACGGGACTGTCCGATGCCACAAGCAGCAAGGAAAGAGTGTCGTCGTCACGGTTTATGAAACACTTACCGTAACTGCGGTACAGAAGAGGTGTGCGAAGACTGTTTTTCAAGCCTATGGCTGATGGGAGTCAGAGGCAGGACATCGACGCTGTGCAGGAGTTAGGATCAGACTTAGATGGTTTCAACTGTTTTTACACGGCATTATTTGGTGAGGGAAACAATTGTCAAATGAAGAAGGGGGAATGAAGGGAGACGCAAGTTAGCAGACCTTGTATTGCATATACAAGCTCTGCGTTGTCCCCCTTGCCCGCTCTTTAAAGATTTTTCAGAAAGGGTCAATAAAGCCCCTTAAAAAACTAACACAGCCCAAGTCAGTATTTGGTGCTGGTAGGTAGAGCCCTTCCAGCAGCCTTTCATCCCAGGAAGCAACAGCCAGCAGAACTGGGCTCTCATGAGGTCTTCAGGGAACCGTGGAGAAGCAGGTCACTCACCAGACCGCATGTAGGCAAAACTGCCTACAACGAAATGAAAACCTGACCCTGGTGTTCTTGCTCTTAGGTATAACCCAACAGATTTCACCGGCAACGAACTGAGGCCCCTAGCAGTCTCGCTCTCCTGTGTTACTAATGCTCCTGCAGAGCATTCTCCTGCGTTAAAACCTGCAAGATGCCTTGTATTTAGTATAGTATGTATTATTAGATGAAATAAAAATTTTATGAGCTATTAAATATCATTAGACATCATAGATCTCATCCCTACATCACCTTGGAACATCTATCGCTTCGATCAAAATTGTAATAGTTGAGTTTTAGATGTTGTGTATTCCAGCTCTACATTACTACGTAACTAGGTAACTATCATAAAAAATTAACATCAATGAACTCTCGTTTAGGCCCTTTTATTCAGAGAGCACGGTAAGTGCAGCGGGAGATTAAGCAAGCACGGCATTGACAGAACGCAGCCTGGAGAACTGAAGCCCCATGTATGGCCAACAAATGTATCACTGAAGAAACCCGAGTCACTACATGTAGCTTAAATTTGTAAGTCGATTTTGCACCAATCACCCCGTCAAACTTCAGTCTGCATTAACCAAATAAAATGCGGAATTTAGGGTGGGGTAGTTGTTTAAAAGACACTCAATTAAAAAAAAAAAATTAAAAGGAACAAAAAACCCACCCAAAACAACCAAACCAAAACCAAAACAAACCCCAGCCAAACAAAACAACATTAAGATACAAGAATTCAGATCTGTTTCAGCTTTACAAGTTGTGAGACATAAAATGCTCCTGCTCGTACCACTGGATGCATTCACAATCTGCTCGCTGTGTCTGCAGCTGAGATCTGAGGGTACGAGAGAGCTTGGAAATCAAGTAGTTATAGATAATTACACTAACTTTCTTGCCACAAGGCAGGAAGTTACCTGCCTGGAGGTGGGAGGCTGTAGGTGACAATGTATGTCCCACGACCATTCCAAGTATAAAGCCAGTACATGGCCTGAAATGTCTCATTCTCTGTCCCTGCTTGAGGACAAGAGATGAAGTTCATGACCTCGACCTCCAGCAATTTTTTAACCTTAGGCTCTTCTCTTCCATCCATTCAAATTACATGATGTGTAACGTCAAAGTATCCATATTGAAGAGCAAGGCCATGAACGGTGTTCCTGTCCAAAGGACTAGAAAGTAGCAGGAAAGAAAAAACAAACCATTTCCCTTTATTCTAGTTTGTTTTCGGGTATACCAGTTGTATTCATGTTTCCACCACTGAAAATTACTTGTGTATCAGTAGTATACCGGAGTATATAATGAAGCTCAAAAACGCACCTCCCCCCAACCCACAATGAAACAAACCAATGACCTTAACGCTTATTTACTTCATATTTGTCACTGCTTTGCAATACAAGGATGTGCTAAGAAAGTATTAGAGACACATTTGAGAAGCGCTTGCCTCTTCTCGCAAGGGGTTAAATCGAGGCAGCATTTTTTGACTTTTATTAGTAAAATTAGTCAAATCAAGCAGCAGCTCACATCCAGATGGTTTTGCCAGCTCCCTAATTCCTGAAAAATACCTTCAAATTGAATGACTAGATTTGTCTGTGAAGATAAAAATTGGGGTGGTGTACTGAAAGGAGGGTACGAGAGGCCAGTGGTCATTGTGCCTGTCACCAGGGAAGGGTCTTTGCGCCTATGGCTTGAACGATGATTTTTTGGTAAAGCTGTTTCTCAAAAGAAAAAAAAAAAAAAAAAAAAGCCAGTCCCAGTTTAGAGTGAACACACCAATTGCACGACTGCGTGCACGCATTACAACATGGAATGTAGTTCCCGTTCAAACCGCTTCCAGGACCCCACTTCAGAGATGAGCCAGTTTATTGAAATTTTCCAAATGGTTATCCCTCTTTCAAAGGGATGAAAGGCAGCGTATAGATTTTTCATATCATAGGTATCGATGAAGCGAGGATGTCTGCTTGTAAGAAATGCCATCAGAGGCCCATATAGAAAGAAAAACCTGCATCTTACAATCAAATATGCCCTCAAAAAAACCCCTTAAACACAATAATGCAAAGAAACCAATTTTGCTCTGCTGCTTAATTAGGTCTCCTGCCTGTAGTAGGCCATCACATTATGTTGACCTATGCAATACTTCATGGAAGAGTCACCTCCAGAGAGGCCGAAAGCCATTTCCATCAACTGTATCGATGCTGACACTAGAATGGTAATACGTCTAACAAGGAGGAGGAAGGGAGATTTGATTTTTTTTGGTGAATAAGCTCACATTTATGTTTTACGAAACTTAGATATTTTCCAAATTATGAAAACCAAAAAAGTTTCCCCATTCTCTTTTTGCTAATTCAATATTTGAGGCAACATCAAGGATTACAGTGCTTATAACATGTTTTATTCAATTCACATAGAAAAGCATGCAGTATTAATGTAAAATGGTACAGTATTAATGTAAAATGTTCAGTGCACATTAGGTAAACAAATCATTAGCATACAAACCCATTTTTATGGTCTATACAGGCATACTGAACACATTTAGCATAACAATGCTTTTTGGGAACTAAATTAAAAATGGTGTTCAACTTCAAAAAAATCCAAGCCATGTTTGCAGTGTTAAAGAAGAGACGTTTTTCTAACTGAAGTGCTGTAACCCTGAAAAGAAAGAGGCTGCTGCCTTACACCCACTTAAAACAAGAGTTTCAGTCCAGTCCAGTGCTATGAAACAGTCCAAGCAGCAACATTTCCTCTGGGAGGCAAGTTTTACAGCAACTGACATTGTTTTACAGCGATTTCATGAATCCATAGGATACATAGCCAGTAGCTGCCTTACATGGGCAAAATGTAATCTTTAGGAATGGGAAATGTAACCTTTAAAAGAAATTCTTACATAAATGACCGATTTGATATGACCACTTAAAACAAAACTGTCCTGTTGAAAGGAGCCATTAGCTGTGCTCACAACTGGAAGATCATGTAACCTGAAAACATAAAAGAACATCCAAAAACCCAACCCCCCCAAATAAACAAAATGCCCAGCCGAAGAAAAGAATCTGGAATGGTTCTTCCCTAGGAAAGAGCTTGTAATGGACAAGGGAACGTTCAGTTTTCACATAGTCGAAAAGGCAGGATCAGATTGCATGGAAGTCATTAAAAATTAAGTTCACCTGTAAATATTAAACATTTGCAGGTTGATGACTGAGTCACGTTCGATTTCTGAGCAGAGTCAGTTTTTGGTGGTTTTCGACGGACTAGCACTAGAAAGGCTGCTTTGAATTTTCCTCTTGGTCGACTGACTGACATTTTTATTTTTCCTCTCAGTTATAAAGGAGGACACCCAAGGAGGATTAAGCGGATTGTGCAGGTCAGATGACATCTTTAGAAAGCAGGAACCAAACTTTTGCTCCTCGAACAACCTTTGTGAGTTACTGAATAGCGAACTCTGGGAAAAGTCTCTTTGGAATAAACAGTTCGGAGGTTTGATATCACTGGCTACCACGTTTTGGCCCGTAAATGGTGGAAAGTGGTCATTCATATCTAGCTCAGATGGGGAGAGGATGGAAAACATAGCAGGTTTCCAGCCAGTTCTGTCAACTGCTAGGTTGCTTGTCTCTGGACACTTCATGCTCTGTTCCCCGTTCATCTCTTCCAGTTTCTTCTCAGTTTCATTCAGAAGCTTAGAGCACTCTGTTGACTTCGAAGAATTATCAAGATCGGAAGACTTGAAATTATAGCATGGACTCTTGCTGTTGTCTGATTCAGACATCATTGAGTCCAACTCGGAAATTTTATCGAGGTAGGCAGCATCCATAGATGCCTCACTGGAGGTTCTCGTGCGATTCATTTCAGAAGAGCAGAGAGTATGTAATCTTTTAGGTAAGCAAGAATTTGTTTTATCGCTGGACTTTGCTGATGTCTCATCTGACTGACTAGGTACTGAATTTTGCTCCGATTCATCAAAATCTAAGTTCTCAGCAAAATTTGTTGGGCAGGTCCCCCAAAACCCTGATTTTCCTGTAGTAAAACAGTTCAGCTTCTTTTCACTATTACAGCTGCTTGTGCTGTGCTCTGGAGAATCTTTGCTGCAATCATCTGAAGTGTCACAAAACTCTTCAAATTTCAGTTTTCTCAGGAATGTTGACGATTTCCTTGCATTTTCTTTTCCATCAGGAGTGTTCAACTGAAGGCGGCTGAGAGACAGAAAAGGAGTACATGGTGGTGGAAGATCATAAAGTTCTTCATCCTTATATGGGGTACATTCATCAATTTTATTCCACTGCTCTTCTAAGCAAGCATCCATATTTGTAGTATTTTCATCCAGGAGAACCCCCTGACACCCTGGAAATAGTTCTTTCTTTGGGGCACACTGGGTTTTTGAGCCATTTGAACCGTCTTGACGAGAAGAGCTTAAACAAGTTCCACCACTTGTCAGCTGTTCAAGACTGTCAGGACTTTGACCGGTAGTCAAAGCCTTTTTCTCCTCAACTTGGGTTTTCAAACATGTTGTGTCTTCACTGTTTTCAGCTCCTTTAGCATCTGTGGAAAGCGCTCTCTCACTAACAACACTCACTGCCTGGGTTCCTTCGCCTGCATTTTTCAGCTGTAAAAGCTGACACTCCATTTCTTCTATATATTTATCACTTCTTTCCAGTGCCTTTTTAAGACGGTTCATTTCACGTTCACTTTGTTCTACTTTGGACTGAAGCGCAGCTACTGTAAACCTACCAAACCTGCAAAAAGTAAAAAAAGAAAGAAAATATTAAGCTAGAAAATGACATTCTTGTGGTGCTTTGCGAGCTCATCTCAAGAAAGAGCAAAGCTATTAAACATTGTGTTAATTTGAAAACAAAAGTCAGAACTTTTCCCTGGTACTTATGAAAAAAAGTAATAAATCATCGTATATAATTTACAGGTGGAGGTGAACACCTGAAAAGCCAAAATTAAACTATTAGTGGTAGTAAGGCAATAACAAGCAGATTACCCTTCCAGGGGCTGGTTCTATCAATTCAACTCAAATATGCATGAAGAATTATCCCCTAAAACAATGGCAAAGATTTATGATAACATTTGAACAGTGGTCCACATCTTGAAATATTTACATTCAATCATTTTCCTACAGTACAGCAGTGTTTTACAATACATTTCTTACACAATGTCACCTTGTCAAATATAAAATGCCAATATGAAATTCAGAAATGGCAATAGTCCTTTGAGGTGGTTTAAATACTTATATAGATGATTTCAATTATGCTCCTGTTAGATATACAGCTTTCCTCGGCCACCGCGTGGACAATACTTCCACTTACTTCAGAGCTACTTGTTTTTTTGAGCTTTACAACCAGCACAATCTAATTTATTCCTTAGCTCCAACACAAAAACCCTGCTACTTGTGGTTTGTGAAAGTTGCGTGTTCGCGGGGCTTCCAGCTTGAGCACATTTTCAGCTGCCAGGATACGGACTTGCCTTCCCCCCATCCTCCAGCAGCTTTCAAGACTGACCTTCCCCAGAGGGCAGGTGAAGGTTTGAGCTATATGCCCTGACTAATTCTGACCTGTCACTGACAGGTGGGCACCAGGGAATTCCCTTCTCCAATCCGAGGCTTTCCACTTACAGAAAGAAAAAACAATTAAAATTCTGGTATTATTAGGAAGGAGGGAAGGACCTGCAGCCACCCTACAACTCTGTCACATAAGGTTTTATTTTACAAAGAAATGACAATTCTGTATGTGGGGCTTACACTAATCTCCACTTTCCATCTTGCAGCTCCATGTTACAGCGCAAGTTTATACTCACTCTTCCAGCACAAACACTGCTTGGAATTTCCACCCCATTTCTTTGTCTGTCCCTCCTTCAGCATCTTTCAGAGGCATAGGGGATTCCCATTCCATTTTCCCCATTCCATCCCCTCACCCCTTTGCGAAATGCTCCCACTGTAACCCCTAAACCAGTGAGGTCTGGAGGTGGTATACCTGTAGCCTGAGACTATGCTGGCAAAATATCCATGAATCTATGCGAGCATTTCCAGCAAAAAAATGAACTGTATTTTGTTTCTTCAATTTCTGAGCCCAAAATAATAGGAAACTGCTCTATGCTGACAACTGCAATACAGTTAAGCGGGCAGCTGGGGAAAGGAATATGGGGAAAGGAATAAGGGGTATCACAAGCGTCAAACAAGTTGGGGACAAGCGACCAGATCTACTGACATATTTCATCGTTCAACTGCTTCTACATATTTAAAGGACTTTGAAAATTTTGGTGTAGATGGTTCAGTGGTGGGGAAGATTCACAGAACAGTCTAAGACAGTCCTTTCACAGAGCTGCTACTAGACCACCCTAAGCTCCACACAGTTTTGGTATGTGCCACAGTTTTGGTATGTGCTTTGTAGACATGAAATGGCAAGGTAGTCGTTTTATATTTAGAATAGGAGTGTTCACTTAGTAAGATTTTCTTTTTTTCCCCTAAAAGAAGCTGTCTGGATTGGAACTCTATTGAGGCAAGGACACCCCCCCCCCCCCATTACCTCCATCCAATTACCTTTGTCTTCATAAAAATGAAGACAGAACATTTTTCATTTGCTTAATCTAACTAGTAACAGGTTTTCTCAATTGATTACAGCTTCTCCATTTCTGGTTGCATGCAAGAGGGAAATGGGAGAAAGGGTGCACAAGAGTTCCTCCTTCTCCCCTATGAAACTAGATAACAGCACAATTACAGACAGGTCAGGAATGTTTCAATTATGTTTTCACATGAAAGGGGTTACAATGAAATAAGTATCCTCATAAACAACACACTTTCGCTTATTCCCTCCTTCAGTAAAAGGAACTCAAATTTTGGGTTAAAATTCTGAAGGAGCCACTGTAGCACCGCAGGGCCCAAGTAAGACCCTTCCTGCTTCCTAGGGTGATTCAAAAATATTTATTTTGCTTTTCTCTAATAGACCTGTTCACTCAGCCTTACAGGAGCAAACCTTACACTGCTTAATAAAGGATATAAAAATGATGCAAAAATACAATTTAGCTTAATAGCTAAGCAAGAGATGGGGAAAAATGCTTAAGCAAGATTTTCTGGGGTCTGCTGTAACAGACACTTTGACATAAAAATTAAACATGTTTACATTTATATGCATACCTGGCAATTCCTTTTTAATGGAAGAATGGTGTAATATGTTTATTTAATGCAAATGACAGCCTGAGATTTGCTTATGAGGAAGAAGCACTGTATTCTCAAGTGCAACTTCTATAACAAGTGTCCTCAGGTTAAAAAAAAATACAGTATGTTGTTCAAAGCCAAATAGCATCACTAATATGTTAATTGTTGTAGAGGGATGTGCTTGGGAATTTTGGTTTTCAGAAATGGAGCATCTGACATACTGCCTACAAACAGCTACTTCTGCGTTAAGCATCAGCGCAGTAGTTGCTTTCTGTTCCTGCTCTGAGACTTGCATGCATTTATTTCCCCAATTTTCAAGAACATGGATTTTTAAGACAGCCATATTACAACGCACATATATAAACCAGTTACTCCAGACCAGAGCATGACATAGGTGTTTTAGTGACTGATCTGGCAGGTCAGCAGACAGCTTAAAAGACACATGTATTTTGGTTAAAGAAGCCAGAAACCTCCCCATCTCCCCAAACCACTCTCCTAAGAGATCTCCTCTTCTTTTCCCTTCAGATCTACAGCGAGCTGTGCCATAGCTGAAATGTTATGGTCTGATGATAATAACAGAATGCAGTTACATTAAAATAAATTAAAGTTTGGCTCAACACTCCAAATAAATTATTTTTCCTGAAGTATTTGAACCATTTCACACTTGGTAACAATTTCATACACTCTTCAGTAGAAGTTAAGGTATTCAGTATACATGTGGTAAAGAGCACTTTTCATATCCTCACACATAGACAAAGTCTTTTCAGTGTTAGGGTCTTGTTCGTTAGTTGTATCACTTAAACAATGAGTTTGTATCTCACTGCATTTGTTTCAAATACATCCTTTCTATAGAAAACTGAAAGCCCAGAGAAACTAGTGGTGACTCAAAATGAACAGAAAGACATTTCAGGTGGGGTTTGGATTCTTCAACAGACAGGTAGTGACATTTTAGATGGCCTAAGGTCTTTTACAAGGCTGCTGGCCTCCAGCTACCACTTTGGAAGGACACAGGTCTCCTATAGGTCCTATATCACAGCTGCCAGTCCCAGGCAGATGTACTGGATATGTTACAGTGTCTGAGGTCACACTGGATTTCAGGACCTTTCCTCAGCCTCCTTCTTCTTGTCCCAGCATTTTCTAACTTGATACCAATCAGAAAGCCGCAGTCAGCTCTCATCTACAGTGAACAAGAAGAACTAACATCATAGCTATAATGTTTGAGTAACGCTCTTTCACATTATTCCACAACTGCTCCCTCAGTTACGCTCAGGCTCTCCCAAAGATGTCCATTTAGAAACTGTTTAGGAAGCTTAATAGTCTCTCACCAACAAGAGAAAAAATTCTCCAGTTGTTTCTTCTCTTATCTATCAATTCTGTAAATTCAGCTTTAGGGGTTTATTTTCACACATCAGTAACCACTGAGTGTAGCACATCTGTCTAGCTGAGCCCTTAACTCACATCAACTCAGTTTAAAACCACACAACCTCATACAAACATTTCTCTTTGTGGATACTAAGAAGCTGCAGAAAATAGTTTTCCTGTATAACCATATACAGAAGACTGGGGCTGCAAGGATACCACAGAAGATGACTCTCCAGTTCTAATAACCTGATAGCCCAGACTGGGTGCTGCCCTGCAGCTCAGATACATGAACATGATCCATCCTCCAACAGAAACAAAAGGACAAGAAGTGGGAAATGACAATGTACAGTCAGGGCTTGTCACAGTTTGGGATCGGGGCAATGCCAGAGCGTACAACCAAACCCAGTCCCATCATTTAGATACATATTTTCCCTTGGGTTCTGCAGTTAGATGGGAAGAAAAAGGCAGGAAATCCAAGAACAAACCAGCTGAAAGCCCTACTAGTTTCTACAGCCCTTTTGTGATATCATGTACAAGATGCAACTGGATGAGAATGAGTTCTGCAATCATCCTCTACATCAACTATGAAAGGTGATCTGCAGCAACATCTTGACAATATCCCAGGTTGTATACAATTGCCTTAAAAGTGTGTGATATTTGCATAGGCATGTTTAAGAAGAAAAAACAGTTACTGTACTTTTCCTAGTAAGCAAAAAAAAAAAAAAAAAAAAAAAAAAGAGATACACCTCACACAGGCTTCTCTATTAAGATCTGAAGCCAGAAAAAAAATGAAACAACAGTGGACTTTGGTTCCACTGAAGTAGTAGTCTGGGTAGCAGTGACTGGCTGACAGAAGAAAGTGTACAAAGGTTCCTTCTTGAAGAAAATAGTAGAAACGCTACGGCTAATTTTCTAAGATTGCAAAAAACCAAGTTATTTTCAATATAAGGAAACACTGGGCAGTAAACTGCCTTCATCACACAGTTCACAGAGTACAAATCAATCTGAAGACGCATGGCCTTCCTCATGAAATCTCTCCTGAGTGTCATGGAAGTCCACTTCCTTCATATCACAAAGTAAGGCTAAGCTTTCCTGGATGTTTGCTGGATGACTGTAGAGCAGCAATATTTAAACAGAAGTCAGGTACGTTCTCTGAAATGAGCTTCTTCTTTCACTTAAGGAATTGGGTGAATTCAGACAAATATGCAAAGCCCCTCCAAGCATTTTACCATCTTTCAGTGGAAGCAGCCCTGGTCTTCCCCATAAGAAAGCCAGATTATACCTAAGGTCGGGGAACAGCAACAAGTCAGAAAGGATTACTTCAGAATTACTACAAAGAAACCACCGGAAAACCCACAAAACCAAGGAGCAAGATCTGAATGTCCTTACCCACCTGCTTAAGGTTTAACTCTTCATGCCTAGAGTGGCTGCTTCCTTGGGATTTAATGCTAGGACTCAAGAACTCAAAGCTGTTGTGAAGGCTACTAAATAGCATTTTCTCCTATTTACTTTTAAGGGCACACTGCAGCTGGTCTTTGCAAATGACCACCCCTCTGGGACAGCAAGCTTGTGGGGAAGTGAGAAAGTAGCCCAGTTTTCTACCAAGGAAGACAGCAGCATTTTTACCCTCTGCAACCTAGACACAGGTTACTAGAAGCCCATTTGTAGGCTCAGTGAAACGCAGAATGAATTACGTAGTCTGGCATGAGTGGAACCTAAATAGTCAACAGCCTTAGATTTCAGTGTGCGGGTACCTGAAGTCACAAATCTAGACAAGATTTGTGTCTAGTAAAACTGGAGAAAGTGAAAAAAGAAACCCCAAAACAACCACAATAAAACAACTCACAAACCAGAGAAAGGAGATAATGCAACAACATTCTGCATGTTACAAATAGTTTTTCAGACTGGGATTTTAACTGGCAGAAGAAATTAAATATTTAGGGAAAAGACTCCTAGGAAGCCTAGAAGTCTGGTTCAAGCTAATTTGAATCTAACCATTCATAAAATACACTATACCCTGGAGTAGATGGACTTGCTAGTTATTTTCCTTCAGGTAAAAAGCAAACAGCCCTCTGCCAAAAATGCTTTTAGATCCATTGTGCCTTGCCAATAGACCTAACAGTTTTCTATTTTAAGTAGAGCTGGAAGTAATAGGGCTTTATCATCCTGCAAAACTTAAGTTTTAGAAGTTTTCCTGTTCTGTATCAGGAAAGTTGAAGTCACTGAAAATTCCTCAGGAGAAAGAGCAAACAAAGAGCAAGCAACAACCATTAAACAATCAGTCTGATCTGCCTGACAAATGGGAGACTAACACAGGTCTTTGGTAAGAATCAGAGCAAGAAACTTACCTTTATTTCCTTTTCAGACCTATGTCCCAACTATATGATAGTATGGTATTCTGGTGAAGATCTATTCTCAAAAATGTTTCAGGAAAAAAAATAATTAATCAGCATCATCAATTAAAAAATTGTATAAAAATCCCTGACATGGCTACAATGTCAATTTTGTTGATATACATGACAATTTTCAGCAGGTTTTAATGGATATGAAGAAAGAAAAAACAATTCAAGACTATGATAAAAGGAAAGTTTTTTATTGACCACTGAAGAATGCTAATTATATTTTTCCTGTGATGTCAGAGGTAGAGTGTGTGCTACAAAGGGATCCTTCATCTGCCATCAGTGTTTCCTTTGCTATGAAGCAAAGCCTATTAAAATAATTTAGGTTGTGATATTTACCTCCAGTGTCATTATGCACAAAACGAACTACATTTGTGATAAGGGGGCTGAATACTGACAAATTATTTCAAAAATAATTTGATACAAGTTTTCATTAGTTACCCAGCCAGTTGCTTAAGCATGAATCCATACCTGACTATCTGAAGCTAGGAAATACATGACAAATGAAACAACGGTGGTGACACTAAATTACAAAGATCCAATCCAATAGCTATTTTAAATTGCACTGGAAAGCCATTCAGACACTTCTTCCAAAAATTGCCTTCTGAACAATTCTGAATAAAGTACACTGAAACAACTGTAGTGGCAAATCACGTACCCACCCAGAAAAGTTTAATTATAATGACATTATTGGGCTCTGATGCTTATGCCTTCATTCCCAATTTCATAAGCAAGGTAAGAAAACAGCTATTGCAAGCCCTGTTCAATGTATGAAGCCTCGTTGAAAGACCTTTTAGATATTATCAAAGTTTGCCATCAGAACTGGAAGAACATTTGAAAAATGTCTTGATGTTAGGTCTGGTCTAGATATTGACCAGACCAATTACTACAAGGGTGAAAATTAATTTATGAAATCCGCTAACAACGCTAAGATGGGAGAGACTTTCTACCACCTTAAGGACATGACTGAAATTCAAAAGAATTGCCTTAAGCTTGACACGTGCATCAAAACATCAACTTGAAGAAAGCCAATACGTGGGTAAAGTCTCACACTTTGGGAGGGGACATTAGCAGCACAAATGCAAAATGAGGTAGGAAGATAACTTTCTAATTAGCTATTTATCAGAACTGGTACTGGCCACTCATGCTAGAAGTGCCAGAGCAACAAAAAAAGGTATTGCAAGATGTCAACATAAGACGCAGTAAGACACAAGACAGTTTTTCTGCTCTACTTAGTGCTATTGAGACTCCATTTGGAATCTAGTACCCAGTTCTAAGCATTATTGCTTCTGGAAACCATAGACAGTGGAGAGCTGTGAGAATACAGCAAAACCAAGTAAAAGAAAAAGTAAACTTCTGATTTAAGTCACACTTATCTAGAAGAAGTGGATAAATTCAGTCTGTAAGACATGACTAGGACTGAATGGCTATAGGCAGGGTGTATCAAAATTGCTAAATTTAAGGTGTGGAAGGGTTTCCTCCAGGACAAATTTTTCCTTGCATATACTTCAATTCTTGTAGTACACCACTAGGCTCAAAGAAAGCCAAAGTTGAAGACAGCAGAAGCAGCCTACAGACATGCATCTGTCTACACTCCTGAAGTGTTTGAACTGTTGCTGGCCCAGCTTAAGCCTGATTCGACTCATGTGCTCTCCTGCTTTAGCAGGGGAGTTGGATTAGATGATCTCTAGAGGTCCCTTCCAACTCTCAGAATTCCATGATTCTGTGCTCAATTCCCATGCACAGTTCTAGAGTTAGCATGGGCCAAAGGTTATTCCCAACAAGAAGGTAGGATGTGACTAGTTGTTCTGGAGACTATAAAAAAACAACCTAAAAAGGTTTAATAGTAGAGCCACAGACAGGCCAATCTAGTTGGTATCTGGGTTGCAAAACAGACCTTCACACTGTCCAATTTCTAATAACGTTTGGCTATACCTGTGCTTCTAAAGAAGAAAGTGACTGGCTATTGTTTTAGGCCACACTGGCAAAAGACAGAAAAAATAATATGCTTGCAACAAAGACTAGTTCTTCATACGCACTCTCCTCTGATATCTAATTTTTCTGACCAACAGGATGGTAAAGCATGCACAAGCAAGAAGAAATAGGAATTGTCTTCACTGACATCAGTAAAGTAAAATCAACTTAGGTGATCTGGGTCTCTTCTAGCTCTTCTTTTCTAGGATTTATTTAGTTACATATATTTACTTTTCAAGCTTGCCATCCTTATCAACTCACTCTCAAATCTTATGGGAAAAGATATTCCATGCCACTAAAGCCCTCTCCATTGCCAAGACCTTAAACAGGGCTCTCTCCCCCTTATTAGGGGACTTCAGGGCAGAATGTACTTTTATGCATTTAACAGCATAGCACAAGGATCGTGCATCATCTTTCCTGTGGTTTTGAATGACAAGCAGTCTGGCAAGCAAGCTCTCTATAAGGATGAATTTCATCTTCCAGAAAGTGAGTTGTGAACTGGAACAAAATCCAGAGAGCTCTCTTCTCGCATTACACAGGTATCTCTCAACCCCCTTGATCAAAAGCACCGTATAATGCTGCTCTTAGCTTTCTCAGTTCCAAACCAATGGGAGAAAAAAGGTGAAAAAAAAAAAAACAATGAAAGAAAGGAATGCAACTTTGAAAATATAACATGTTGCTCCATATAGTGCTTCCAAGGAGAGGAGTACCTAGCATGCAGCTGTAGGCTGCTATATTTCTGCTTTTTAATGTCATTGATGTTTTAACTATTTAATGACACAGGTGTCAGTTCTGGGAATTATGTTCTCATGCTACAGAAGCACGGTTCTACATATCTTGCCCAGATGCAAAGCTATCAGGGACTTTCCTTGAACAGGGAGCCTAAGTCCACAGGACAAACCCTGAAAGCAGCAAAAGGAAGAACAAAACAAAACAAAACAAAAACAAACAACCACAACCTCTGAACTCAGTAACAGACCTTCTACTTTGACCATATACCAGATTCAGAAATTTCCCAATAACAAAAATAAGTTAACTGTAGAATTCAAGTAATAAACCCAGTTGTTCAATATTGTCCAGATAATGCCCGTGTCGTCATGTCATGTTCCTTCACTGCAGACTTTCTGCTATTCTGTAAATTGCATTTGTCACCCAAGTCTATAGGGACAAAAATTCTGAAGTCTACCTGGAGACACATACGAAACACCATGTACACCACCACAGTTTTAGGTTAGAGTCCTACAACAGTTAAACAGTCTATAAATAAAATATGGTAGCTTTTAAAATATTCACATACTTTTGGGGTGATCTACTATCAACTTCAGCTTTTAGTCGCAAATTCTCTCTTAAAAGGCTACTGTTTTCCATGCTCAGTTTCTTATTTGCCTAAGGAAAAGAAAAGGGAAAAAAAAATAAGTACACAGTAAACCAGAAATGACTTCTAATATTTATAGGACAAGCTGTTTCTCTTTTTTAAAGAGACAGAACTAGAAATGTGAAGGCAGGAAGCAGCCTTCAGACAGGGACACCACTTAAAAATCACCATGGGAAATGGCTTGCAAAACTGAATAGCGAACAGACATTTTTTATTTATATTCCCAAAATACATCGCAAGTGTCCTATCTAGGGAAATAAACACAGCTATGTTAGTTAGTACAGAAAGTCATTAAGGAGATGTACTAATGGCGATTCCATGTTTTTTTTTTCCACATGACTAAATACGTTAAGTACATTAACATTACAATGTGCAGGTATCAGCAAAACTAATGTTGAACAGCTTCCCCCATTCCAAATTAGAGTAAGATTGCTTTGGGTTTTTTTAGCTTGTTGTTTTTAAAGCACAGTTATCCTATGGATGTAAATCCATTACGACAAGCTATTTGCAGTCTTTCTTCACTTTCTTCCAGGACATTGTGATTAAGACTCCTGATTCACAACCCTTCTTACTCCTTGAATTGAGGTCAATTCCTTCTTCTCAGTTCAACGGACATCCTTGTTAACAAGATACTTCATATAAAGAGAAGTTTTCCTGCTGCCGTGTTTCAGAACAATGAATGCCACCATCCTAACAAACAGAAAATACTCTGTGTACTTCATAGTCTGCTCCATCTCTGTATGCCGAAAACAGCCCCACAGTCCAGGACTCATAATTCATAGCCTCAGCTGGACGACGCTTCCACTGCATAATAAAAGTACGATCTGGAGTTAGAGCCGAAGTCAAAGCTATGAAACTGGGCTCATGAATGAAATGTACTTTTTCAGAAGCATCAAACAGCGCAAGAAGAGAGGCAGAAAACCCTAAATGCTTAGATGAATACCCCCAGCAACCTCTCCAGGTGAGGCTAAGACAGTGCGAGGTAGGGGAAATGGAGCAGAAAAAAAATAACCACTCCCCCCAAACGCCACAATATTCCTAGGGGCAGAAAGAGTAAATAGAGACTTCTGGTAAAGCAGGAATGGGAAGGGTAAGGCCAGGGCTTGAGTGGCTATCAACTATTTGGTATTCAAAAAAAAGCACAAAAAACCATTCTTAAAGCAATGAGTAAGAATCCAGGACACCTCACTTCCAAAGGAGCATCAAACCATTTGCCAACATGGCCAAGATCTTTCACTCTTTCCAGAGACATATTTCCCTCAGCCACACAATCAAATAGGAAATTGCATGACTTGTGTAGAGTTGGTAGGCAGGGCACCCACCTAGCACACAGCAAGGCAGGACTGAACCTCTTTGGTGTCCTTTGCCCACAGAGTGCTCTACTCTCCAAGCCAGTAATCTGCAAGGGATTCCCACTTGCAGCACAATGTCGAGATACATGAATTCATGTAACTGCGTTATTAATGAGCATACCTTGCCTAATGTTTCTACTACTGTGTTTGTATCACCACTTCCATACTCATTACGAATCCACTCAAAGTAATAATGCCTACTTTGTGAATCTTTGCTTTAGGACATTAAATGATAAAGGTGGTTGCTATTTCCTGACTCAGACTGGTTTTAAAAAGAAACTGATGGCAACAACAATTTCTGAGGACACTGTATCACTGAGAAGTGCTGGGTGGCTGAAGCTTTCGAGTCAGGTACTTTAGGGGATAAGAAAGTTTCTGGTTCCAGATTGAGTGTATGTGGGAATGAGGTCTTGCTGTTCAGACTGGGGTTGGTCAGTGCATGCTTAGAAGTGAAAGAAGAAGAAGAGCCAAGTGACTTTAGGTACTTCTGAAAGTGAGCAGCTGTTGAACAAGTACAGATGGGAAGAGAGTGTTGGACTTGATGACCTTCCATCCTAAATGATCACAGTTTAAGACTTGGTTGCTAAAATCCATCTAAACCTCTATTTGTATCTAACCCTTAATCAAATTCAGAGACTCCATAAACTTAAAACCTTTATTGCTAAGGTTGAAGTTATACTGAAAAAAACCCAAATACACCCCTCCCTCAGTCCCTGCTATATTCTTCTTTTTCTTACCTAGGGAAAAAGTTAAAAACTTTAGTCACAACATTTAAAAAAAAAAAAAAAAAAAAAAAAGGCAGTACAGTTTTAACTTTATGGAAAAAAAATATAAAAAAAATAGGCAGATGAGAACTCCTTGCTGCAAATCGCTTTTTGCCAGCCACAAGCGACTCTGAAGCCCCTGAGATCCTCTTAGGAGGGCAAAAGATGTGTCCCAGCCTGTAAAGTTGAAGTCTGAGTCTAGCTAAGCTATTGAGAAAGCTAGTTTTGGAAACTCAGTTTATTCCCTTTAGTGTTCACCATCCAATTAGGGCCAGAATTTGCTTTAAACTACAGAGGTAAATCTAGTAGTGTCCCATTAACAACAATAGAATGGCAGAACAGTATAATGTGGGCCTCTGAGTCTGTAGCACAGGAAAAGTGTAAACACTATTAATGCTTAGAGAGGGGAAAAAAAAAAAAAATTCCTAAAACACATAATGCTTTGGTTTTGCAGGAGGCAACCCAGGACTCTTAATAGAAGAAATAAAGGTAGCATTTTGAATAAATGCAAGCCCAGTTCTTTCCACCTTGCCTTTCAAATTAATCTTGAAATTTCACTCTTCTTCAGTGTTTGAGGTGATCCTTCTTGTGCCTGCAGGTAGATTTTGCAAGATATTTTTATTTAGATGTATTTTCGCATGACTATCTCCTGCATCCCTCCTTCTGCAGTATCAGGTTTTCTTTTATATTATATTCAAGATGTATAAAAAAGCCGCAGGTTTCCAGTAAAGGATCTTCTGGTCATAAAATGCTGAAGCTTGTCTATTTTTGGTCAAAGGGTCAAGTTACTCTGTCTCAGCAAATTGCACCAAAAATATCGGCTAGCAGGGAGGGCAATAGTGCAAAATCTGCCTCAGCCAACTGTACTGTGTTTGGCCACTGAATGTTGTAAAATAGATATATTATATAGATTATTGCAAGCCTGAAAAATCTGGTCATCAATACCGTTGACAAGTGCTACTATAATCCAATTACCCAGTCATAGAGTGACAGAGCAGTTGAAGAAGAGTCACATGCAAGACTCACTAGAACAAGCAATAACATCTGACACTTGCTAAGGCTATATGGAAATACTGTGATACACCAACAGTCACTGGAATTCAATTTTTTCCTCTTTCTTCTGGATCTATGAAGTACCTAAAGGTCATGTTAGCTCTCACTCCCGTTTAACTAACACGAAACAGTTACACTACAAGATAGCTGAAGAAATGTATTTATTACCTCCTTTAGCTTTTCCACATTATCCATCACTTTTTCATACATTTCATTGGCAGCTTTCAGCTTTTTGCTCCATTCCTCTGGGGTTTCTGGGCCACTGGCACCCGCTTCATTTGCTGACTGGCTAGTTTCCTCATTTTGGCAAGACAAAACTGATGCTGTGGGATCCAGAAGAGATTTCAGCTGTGTCTGTAAACTGAGATTTTTACCTTTCAGATCTTCCACTTCTTTTTGCAGGGACTCTATTTCATCCTAAAGGTGTCAGAAATACACATGAATTAAACTAATGTGTGAGATTAATTAAATAATACTGGCAAGTTCCCACAGCACTTTAGAAACATGGGTTCTGGCAAGCCCAGACGCATGCCTTTGCTTACACATATATCTAAGTATGCTTATGTATTGTGCTCTAGGCGGGATTTTAATCAACCTGCACACTCAAGCATAGTGAAGGTTTTAGTGAAGGGAATCCCTTGGCTACATAAAGGATCCTGAACAAACTGGCGGGCAGACCAAAAGCTTCAAAGCATTCAGCAACATGAATCTATTATTAGGGCACTCTGTGGGAGGATTTCCTGTATTCAAGAGTGTTCTTAAGGTCGTCCTCTGCTGACTCATTTGCTGTTATTTGAGAATGTTTCTCTCATATCATTCTGAAACATCACATTTAGATCCTGAAAGTCTGAAGATTCAAAACAGACAGAACACTGCCTGGAAGAGGCTGCTCCAGCTACACAGAAGGAGCAACATCTTAGGAAAGACTCTCAAAATGCAAAGAACAAAGCTCTTAGCTGTATCTGTCTGAAGCCACAGAGAAGCAAAAACCTTCAAAAGCCTGTTGCCAGAGAGAGAAAAGAAATAATTTATCCTGAAAACATATCTTTTACACTGTTCACCAATTTAAAACACTTGAGTTGCTCAAGGTCAGATTACTAAAGGAGGCCTCATATGGCACTTACATAAATCCAAGGCATATTTGCACAAATAATCAAGCTTGCTCCCCCCGTTCCCCCCCCAAACGAGAACAGTAATTTTAAATTTAGTTTTTGGGAGAGATTATGTCATCTTATTCCTATCTGTGTGATTTTGGAGGTGATTCAATAGAAAGGCAGGAAACCTCCTTCTCCTGACTCCTTTCAAAGAGGATGAAAGAGCCTGAGCTACAGGCAAGCTTGTCAAAAAAGACAGCTCTTTCTTCCCTAGTGTTAAGGGGATATATAGCGTCCGTTTCCTTGCTCTCATTCTCCTCCCTGTGAGACAGGTCTCCTTGCAAAATATGCCATGTCCTCATACTGCTACTACTAAAGAAACAACAGCTGAGAAAACAAACTAAGCATACTCCTTATTAACACCTTTCCACCTTATTCCTAAGAAAAAGCAATTTTTCCAGCAGGAGAGTGGAGACAAACTTCCAAGCATTCACTCACTTTCAGAAAACAATGAAGCAACAATGATAAAAATTAACCTACGTTAAGGTTCCAGTGGACAACATTCTTTAAGAAGTAACTTAATCTTCTTGAGCAACAGGTAATTACTTCAGAAAATGTTGGCATTTGTATCGAAGACAAAACAAAAAGCCCCCAACACCCAATATGCATAAAGAAAACCCTCCCATACCACCTGGGGGTGGAATTCCCACAAAACTATAGAATTGGCTGTACTTGGCTACCTGTAGCATAGAAAGAAGATCACTGTGACTTCAGTGGGACCCCTTCAAGCACCAGCAAATGCTCTCTCGTAACTTTAGCCAAAAGGTAGAATCTTAATGCAGCTGAGTTTCATGTAGATTCAGTATAAACCTTTACTCAAATTAAAAACAATGGGACTCAAAGCAAAAGGACCAATTGTATGCAGCAATTTAGCAGCTGCAGTTCATCTGGAAAGTCACAACACTCCCCATGTCCTTACCTCATATTCTTTGTGGAGCAATTCGAGTCTTGTTTTACGTAGGTGTTTTCTGACTGTCGGACTAAATATAGGATCACTTTCACTTGTTCCTCCTAAAGCAGCACAGGATGAAAAAAACATTAATATTGTTTCTTATTTCAGTCAATTCAATGCTAGTAACCCACCTTACAGTGCTTTTCGTATTATCAACTACAAATACAGCTAATACTGGACCAATCTACTACCATGGGAGTTTTAAAGTCCTTTCATTTTCAGAACAGGTGAAACAGGATTATCTATTAGTGATGTTTAGAAGTCAAAATCCTGCCTCACAGCAGGAAGACAACTTTTGAATTTTTGAATTTTGCATTTTCCTTGACAGAATTCTATCTTATTTAGAACCATACCATTAAGACAGAGCTAAGAGGGATGGGGGGAAATCAAGCCTACATAAAATTAGTACAAGATCACGTAAGTTTCTAAAGTGAGATTGTTCAGATGTATTTTCTTCTCAGAACCAAACAGCAGAGCTGACACTTTATATCAAATAAACATCATGGTATTTTCTAGCTCTGGGGAAGTTCAGGTCCTCATTCAGCTCTTGTAGCTTTGTTTTATTTCTGTGAATTTTCTTAAAAATAAAGCAAAGGGGAAGAAATGGTGAACAAAACCAAACAAACAAACAAGGAAAAAAGATTACATACTCATTAAAGATTCTGTATTTAAGTACATTATTTCTCAGCTAAATGCCATTCTCTTAGGTCAACAGGCTACAATACATAGGTAGAGTACATCAAGCGAGATGCATTTTTTAAAACTAAAGGCACCATCCAACCAAGATTTATAAAACTATCATTAGAGTCACAGGGTACTTGCTGCCTTTGAATAATCTAGCCATTAATATACACACCATCTTTGGAATTTTTACCATGTAGCTATTATGTATGCTTCCAGAAAGACTTAAAGTTAGATCTTCCTTAGATGCTGGTAAAAAAAAACACAGGAAAAAATATCCAGATGTCTTTGGACTCAAAGGAATCTCCTTGAGCAGTAAATACCAGAAAGTTATTTCAAAGCCTACAGTTGTCCTTACCTATAATTTCCTTGCAAGGATTTTCAGGTGTGATGGGAATCCTGCAAGCTGGACACTGATTATTGTTCTTCAACCACACTTCAATACAAATGGAACAGAAGACATGGTTGTTTACACAGATGACCGGGTGACGGACCTTTTAGCATTAAGGAAAAAAAAAAAGACAGACACTATGAATACTTTAAAATTCTTTCAGGTAACAGAATATGAAAATACACTATTCTGCCTCTCAGTGAAAGTCTGGTGTTGCAGGAAAGAGACACTTGTTTCACAGGGCTAGCTGGGATTGATGTCCTGACTCACAACACCAAATTTCCCTATTACTGAAGGCACCAAAGCTATAACCATTTTTGCAAAACTAAGGTCCTTGATTGCAGGAGCTCATTAACCAAGTGTACTAACTTGGCAGGCATTCTTCCTTCACCCCACAACCTCCAAGAACTGCAGCCAACCACTCCAGTGAAATGCATCCACCTCCCTAGGTAGAAGAGAACCAAAAGACATGCATTAACTGATTTCCAAAAGTAAGGGAATGAGCGATTGCTCCTGGCAACAACCAACACTTTGCCTTGGAAAAGGTGGCACTAAAACTGATAGCGTTACAGATTAACTCTAGCCTGCACATAATCAGCTTCATGGAAATAGCTTTAAAAGGACAAAGGCCAAAACCACAGAGTAGAAACATGAACCAGCAATCACTAATTCAAGCCTCCTGCTAGATATGCATTGCTACTAAATAAGTCATTACCCAAGAATAGGGCAGCTAACTGAAGGATTAAATATTCCAATCAGACACTTACCCTTTCAAGAAGCTTTCCCTCCCCTTCCAAAATAGCAAGGTAAACAAACTTTTAGAAAATATTAATGACAATGCATTATTCTCCCTTATCATTTAACTATAAACCCTGTTTGAAAGTAAGTGTGCACAGAGGGACTAAATATGATATGGAATAAAATTACTTTCCCCTTTAATCTGTGCTTTATTGCAGCTTCTGTTACAGTTTACTGTAATACACACTCTCAAATCTCTTAAGACTTAACATTAGTATCTGTGTTACGGGGTGGAGGAAAATCAAATAATGATTGCTAAGGCCCTCTTTGCCCAAGAAACGGGTTTTGAAACAAAAGTATCATCACCTGTTACTTCAGAGTCTACTGTGTTGCACTTAAAACCCAAGTTCAGGAGAACACTTTCAATTTTAAAAGAAGTCCTCACCGTCCCCCAAATCCTCCTCTTTCATTCTGTTAGTAGTCAAACTAAAAAGGAAAAAATGAATCTTTAGCAGGAGAGAGTAAGCAACTGGAAAGGAAAGCCAAAAATCACTTTCAAAAACACATTAGATGTGCCCTGCAGTAATCCTACCCATACAATTAGCGTTGCACAAGCTAAAGCCCAAGCATTTTACCATTGACATACACATGGATCTGGATTAAGGTCCAGATCTGCCAGCTTCTTCTCCAATTTACTATCTATGCCTCTGTCACATTACAGGATTCACAATCTTTTTAAAATCTATGATAGTTCTGGCAGCCAAAGGATTTATCTATACACAAACAGAAACTCAAGTTATTGAAGGTGTGAATAGAGACTAAGCGACTCCTCCATGTCTCTGCACACTTTCACCTCTAATGAAGGAAGCTTTTTTTTTTTCTTTTTTGTAGTGATTAATGCAAACATTAGCACACCCATGCTTTGGAAATGCTTAAATATTACAACTTTTTTTTTTTTTAATAACTGAGATTTTCTTGTCATTTAGCTCTTTTTCTAGTAGAGAAAAACTGTTTCTCCAGCTTTCCCACCAGCTGCAAGAAGAAAAAAAACCTCAACTTTTTCTCTGACCATACTTCTTTCTTACTCAGAAGCAGTCTGAGAATAGTTGTATAGATGAGCAATGATAGGATATGGAGCAGAATAACATAAAATAATCCAAACAGGAAAAGACATTTTGGGAGTGCAGGTCTCCCCCTAGAGAGCAAGAGACCCTCGGTTACTCCAAACCTGACATGGAAGCGCACTTCTTGCAAGTGAATGATTACTCCATATCTCTAGCAAAATAGTAAGTCACATTTATTACTCTCTAGGGTACAGTGCTTCTGATTTACACACCTTTACAAGTTTCATTTCAGGGCTGAGGTTTATACTTTCATTGGCTCAGGATCCACACAAAGCAACCCCTGCGACAGCAGCAGAAGATGCTATTTGAAATGTCACACAATGGCTGGGGGTGCCACTGCCCTTCACCGAGTCCCTGAGCCACTAACTGCAACGAGCCTGGAGGAGTGGGGGATCACAACATACTCATTACCGAAAAAAGCATTTCACTTGAATTACAGCACAGTTTCAGTTCCTTAACCGACCATAATGCCTAGAAAGACTACAGCTCATTTGGGAAACCTCGATCAGCCAGGTGATTTGAACAATTTCCTGATTTTTCCCCACACATAATGTGATTCCCACTCAGATCAAAATCAAATCCTGTACACATCTATTTAACTTTGAAGGCACCTTCAAGCCGCATTAACGGAGGAGCAGGCGCGTGGAAAAGCAGGCACACTGATACCGGTGAACAAATTCCCAGACATCCTAAGGGGTTTCAACACACACACAGAATCCTGTGCCTGAGCCCCAGCAAACTGTTAACACCAAAACCAACAGGAGAATCCTTCAGTCATTCTAGGACAAGTAAACCTAATGGCCCGATGCGGATGGCTTCTGATCTGCTCACTAATTATGAATAAAGATATGTTAGAAGATAGCCCAGGCTGTGTTAAAAGAACATTCAGGTAACAAACACGAAATTTATCCAAGCAATTAACTCTTATTATAAATGGTTATTTGCACATCTTGCCAATATACTTTACGACACTGCTCACATTAACAAAATGGGCTAATGTTCCCCCCCCCTTAAGATTTCTGCTTCATTAAAAACGAGTAGCTGACATTATTGAGTGAGTTTCTCTTCAATATCTCTTTTTATCCCCTTACCATTATGCACAGTGAAATAGTTTCTGTTTTGCAGTCAGTTCTTTGCAAATTTTGCAGAGATAGCAAGAAGTACATTCTGACTGTAGGGTAGGCCTTCTACTCAGTTTGAAGCCTATGCTACAAACCACAGAAGTATTAGAATATGTCAACCCTCTGAGACACTTTCTGCTCCCCCCTTGTCCTGGTTTCAGCTGGGATAATTTTCTTCCTAGTAGCTGCCATGTTTTACATTTAGTATGAAAATAATGTTGATAATGTATTGTTTTATTTATTGCTAGGTAATGCTAATATTAAGTCAAGGACTTTTTCAGCTTCCCTTGGAAGCTGAGAGGGAGCACAGACAGGAGAAGCTGGCCAAAGGAATATTCCATACCATAGACGTCACGCTCAGTAGATAAATGGGTGCTGGGCACAGAGCAGGAATCCGCAATTGCTGCTCGGGATGGGCTGGGCAATCCATCATCGGGTGGTGAGAAACTATACTGCATCACTCATTTTGTACATTCTTTTATAACTACTGTTGTTATTATTATCTTCTCTTCCATTACTGTTCTATTAAACTGTCTTTATCTCAACTCACGATATTTCTTTTTTTTCTGATTCTCCCTATCCCACTGGGGAGGGAAAGACTGAACATCCTGGTTGCCAGTTGGGGTTAAACTGTGACATGCCTACAAGACAGGACAAAACTGGTAAGATTTTTCCCTAAATTTAAACTAAACAACTTTTTTCTTCCTCTAACCTCACTCTTGAGAAGAACTGTTTCTGACGAAGTTTTCCAATGAAGTTCCAAGCTAGAGACAAACATGTGTATTAGAAGGACAGCCAGAGCTGTCAACTTTGGCAAAATTTAAACAGCTTCATGCATCTAAAAAGGAAAGCATTCAAATACCTTTATTACCGATATCACCAGTAGATTCACTTAAATAACAATAATAAATTACTCCAGTGCAAGATACCAAGTAAGAAGACCGTGGAAATCTCTTCCAGTACAAACTCAGGAATATTCCTGACCAACTCCAGAAAAGAAGTGGAAATATGAAACAGTGGCCTGAAATAACCCAGTGACTTTACAGCAAAATATGAGTAAATACCTAAGGAATCTATCAAGTGTTTAGATTAGAAAGTCACTAGGATCAGATTCAGATAATAAATATATTGTCAGTTTGATTTCACTCACCTCTATTTCAAGAGGATGCACTCTGCGCTACAGACACAGTAAATTTGTATTCCCCTCCATCTTCATTAAACGGATATAGAAAAGGAGAGGTAACAGGACCACAGCCAGGAAGTCTTGCTTGGCTTCCGCAGAAAAGCCAAGAAACCAATAAGCGTGGTTGCTAAAAGCATCACCCTCTGTCAGAGTTAAGAAAGCTGAGAAAAGGGAGATGTCCGACTACTTTCACTACCAGCCCTACACCTACTTTACACATCAAATGCGCCTATTCTTTTGCTACCACTCCAGCAGAAAAGGTCTCAGAGTAAAGGCCACGCGAGGTAGAAAGAAACCGGACAGCAAATGCCAGAGTACAAACACAGAAGGTTATTTCTTCTCTTGTAATTACTGTTGTGCTTTAAGAGGTTTGTTTTGTTTTGGAGAGCAAGGGAACAAGAAAAAAACAGAGAATAAGCAAAGAATCTGAGAAGCAATTAGTGACAGCTATGAAATTAGCTCTGGGCCCTCTGCTTCCCCAAGGAGAAGAGAAAGGGACCAAGAAAGGGTCAGAAAGTGGAAAAACTTTTTCTCCAGCCTGCTGCAGCATGGCTCAATGCTTTTTTTTTTTTCCTTTTTTTTTTTTTTAAATCCACTTGGTTACACATCTCCTCTTTGTTCCGTTTATCCTCCACCACACAGCACCGTGCTCCAACACAAACTCACCTGGTATTTTAGCACAGACTATCCTACAAATACAGGAAGGAAAAAAAAAAACCCCAAACAAACCTCAAAAGCTTCACCCTGGGAGCCAAATATCCTTGGGGGGCAGGGGCGACCTGGGGTCCCCTCTAACAGCCCCCAGGGGACTCCTGGAGGGGGGGGACGGTAGCCACCATCCCAACGGTGGCAACGAACCTTGCCTGATGCCAGGACCCTCCTCTTCCCCCTTGGGGACGGGATCTCCCACCCCAACTTTCTTCCCATGGACAAAGCCCGAGGGGTCGGGGCTGGGGGCCTCGCCGTGGCCCGCAGCGCCGACCCCGCCAGAGGCCGGACTCCCCCCTCCCCTCCCCGCTCCGTGCCCACCACCACAGAAAGGGGCTGAGGGAAAAGGGCAGGGGCGCCGCCGTTACCTTCCCCAGGCAGATGTGGCAGGTGATGGGCAGCGTGAGAGACAGCGTGACGCTCGGCCCCTGCTGCGCCATCGCGGCGGCCTCGCCAGCGCGGAAGTCCCGCAGGCGGTTAACGGCGGCAACAGCGGCGGCGGCGGTGGCGGCAGCGGCGGCTCCCCCACCAGCCCCGCTACGGCAAGCCGGCGAGGCCAAGCCGCCACCCGGCGGAGGGAAGGCGGTGCGCGCTTTTTGCAGCGCCCCCCTGGAGGGCGGGCGGGAGCCGCGGCCCCCTCACGGTTCTGCCGCCGCAAAAAGCCCGGCCTCGGGCCACCGCAGTTCCGCCGGGGCAAGGCAAGGCCGGGCCAGGCCAAGCCGGTCCGCTGCCCCCCTCCCCCCGGCCGCCTTCTGGGGACCGCGGAGTTTTTGGCCTACGCGCGGCCTTCTTGAGGGAGACCTCGTTGCAGAAACCCAGCCTGGGCCGCATCCAAAGCAGCGTGGTCGAGAGAGGTGATTCTGTCCCTCTGCTCTGGTGAGACCCCACCTGGAGTGCTGCGTCCAGCTCTGGAGCCGCCAACATAAGAAGGGCATGGACCTGTTGGAGCGAGTCCAGAGAAGGGCTGGAGCACCTCCCATATGAGGACAGGCTGAGGGAGTTGGGGCTGGTCAACCTGGAGAAGGAAAGGCTCTGCGGAGACCTTATAATGACCTTCCAGTACCTAAAAGGGGCCTACAGCAAGGGTGGGCATAAGCTTTTTAGCAGGGGCTGATGTGATAGGACAAGGGATAACGGTTTTAAACAAAGGAGGGTAGGTTTAGACTAGATAAAAGGAAGAAATTTTTTATGCTGAGGGTGAAACACTGGAACAGGTTGCCCAGAGAGGTGGTAGATGCCCCATCTCTGGAAACGTTCAAGGTCAGACTGGATGGGTCTCTGAGCAGGCTGATCTAGTTGAAGATGTTCCTAATGCAGGGGGGTTGGACAAGATGACTTTTAAAGGTTCCTTCCAACCCGAAATGTTCTATGTTTTTATGATTCTGTGAAACAGGATGTCACGGGGAGCACTTGGTAAAGGCCCTTTGCAGGAAGAGGCTGACACGGTTCAAGGACTCTTCTTTCCCCCCAAAAACCTTTTCGCTACCCAGGTTTCATTGTGCTAAATTAAATAAACCTTCTACTTTAATCTTATTAATTCTCCCAAGCCTTTCTCTGTGCCTTTCCCCATGTCCATTTTTTCTCCTACTCCAATGTATGATACAGCAACTGGGAACATGTTTCAGGAGAAACTTCCGGGACACGAGACCCTTTCCCCACTGGCTCGCGTCTGGCTGGAGCAGCCCATACCTGGCAGCGGTCTTGTACTTGCCATCGTCCCTCGGCTCCCATTCTGCCCTCCTGCTGCACAGACAGCTCAGCTGAAAGCCCTTGATTGTTGGCCCAAAGCGTTTCCTGTAGGCTCAGGTGGGATTTTTGCAGCCCATGTGGGCTGCGGCTTCAAGGGTGGCAAGGAAATGAAGACTGTGACAAGCCTCCAAGGCTTGTGAGTGCTGTTCATGATGGCACTTGCCTAACGATGCCTGATGGAAGATCCTGTCCTGATCCATGGAAACTGAG
This sequence comes from Numenius arquata, assembly GCF_964106895.1. Classification (NCBI taxonomy): domain Eukaryota; kingdom Metazoa; phylum Chordata; class Aves; order Charadriiformes; family Scolopacidae; genus Numenius; species Numenius arquata. The sequence goes on along the minus strand of NC_133576.1, from coordinate 93,827,649 downwards.
GTGCCAAATCCACAGATAAAAATTCGTGTCTGTCACCCGGCTTGTGTTGACGGCTCTCCAAATCGCAGAGCCTTGGTGTTGCGCTTTCCAGGCTGCTGGAGAGCAGCTGGTAAGCGGTGCTGGTGGGATGGGAGGCTTCTAGGAGTTTGCTTGCTTGACCTCAGTCCCAGGATTCCTGTAGTTTCTTGTAAACGTGCCACAGCATGCTGAAAATTATAGACCTGAGTGATTTAACATTGCACCACATGATAAATGCTTAGAATGCTGAGCAGCTAATTCAAACAAGCGTAAAGTTGTGGATGCAATGATTAACAAGGAAAGTATCTTAGGCTGACATAGTAGAGTTGCACAGATGCATTTCAATTTGATATAGGTAAGTCGCTGCAAATAAAGCGAGCAAACTAATCCACGGCGACATTCCAGTGTAGAAGAGACCTAGTGGCTTTGATGTTAACTTACTTGTATGTGGTAAAGGACAGGTCTGAATAAGGCATGCTGGATAAAGATCGAGTATTCACGTGTTAAAACACAACACTTTTTGGCAAACTGCAGAAAAAGTGATTTAATGTCAAGTAAAAAAAGAACCAATTAGCAACATAATGGACATACTGTTAATCATCATAAGCTGGAGTGAGTGGACATCCAGTGCAAGGAGATGCTTTCAGTCCTGGCATGATTGACCTGCCATTTAGGTAGGAGGGTGCTCAGAGAATTTTCGCAAGAGAAATGTGAATTTATTGGGTTTAGAGCTTTAAAGAGAACCATCAGAACCACAAGTTTGTCGAGTGTGTTCATCGTGCAGCCAGTGAACTGCACAGGAATGCAGCTAATCCCTGTGATTTACCTTTCTTAGCTTTATTTTTATTGAAAAAATGTGAAGAGACAATACAAAGAGCAGAAAGGGTAAATGCCTGAAAGAGAAATCAAAAGCAAGGAAATGCATCTTACAGTTGACATGTGAAACTCTTTTAAATGAATCTGGGATGAAGCAGGAACCCTTTCAAAGGCATGAATTCCACTGCTTCAAAAAGTCTATGTAACTGGAAAGTGACCTGTTAGAGAACAAGCTCTGTTGGGATGAATATATTTTCTCACAACCAAAAATAGCTTGTAAAGGAGCTTATTTTTCTGAATAAGCTGCTAAAAGGAAAATATTTTCTGTGTAAGGAGGTTAAACTTATTTGCTTAGCAGATTTCTGCTGAGGTTGGATGCCTAGTCAGTGAAGGAGTACTTCAAAAATTATTTGTGATCTAGTAGTGCCTGAGGTTTAGTTGAAATTTATGGGATGATGTTACCAACTCTTCAGGGGCATGGAAAATATTTAATTCTGTAGTGCCGAGAGAGATCAAGACTGCAGAGAGCAAGGAGAAGGGAGCTGGAGGGGTAACAATCTGCTGCAGCTAAGGGGAGCTGAGAAATATAATGTGGCTGCAGGAGGTAACATGTTTAAAAGGTCCAGGCTACCTGACACTGGTGTCTGTGTAGCATGGAGAGTGCTTTTGCAGTAGGGCTGGAGCCAGGATGAAACAGATAAAAAACTTTCTGGAATGCCTGGCATGCCCCTGCGGAGGCACTGGGGTGTAAGGATCAAACAGGCAGGCAGGAGATGGGTGTCTGGCCACTGCTGTAAGTAAATCTACAGAGAAAGGATGGTTAAAAGGACGGGTTAAAAAGTCGAGAACCTAACCACGAATGATCTCCCAGGATTAGGGCTTTATTTGGGAAAGGCTTCAGCCACTTCACTAACTGCTCTTGAAATCTCAGAAATCTTGAGATGATTAATAGTGAAAATATGAAATATTATCTACCACAAAACCGAAAAGTTCTTTGATGAGAGTTTGATAGGAACTGATTTAGGACAAGATAAACAGGTCAGAGCAGTAAATGGAGCCAATTAAGTCTTTTCAACTTGAGACTCATATTGTTTGACTCATAAAACCAAATAAAGTTACTGTATTTTTGGCTTAAAGTACGTAAGTCACCTGTATTTTAGATCTGTGCATGTTTCCCAGCAGCATGTTGTGCAGAGAGAGCGAAGAGCATGGGTCAGGGTGCAAATGGTGAAATTTGTGTCTTCTTGGCTGATTAGCACAGCTGAGGAGCAAGAAGTGTAACTAATGCAGTTGTATTGGTTCTAATAATTTAGGTACAGTTGCATGTGCAGCTTTGTGCCATGGAAACCTAACCTGAAGGTCAGTGTTTACACCTGCACAAATAGATATAAAACACTGATTTCTTTTTTTCTTTCTCATTCTGCTGAAGTAGAAATGAGCGGAAGGTGCCAAGCCAGGCTATCCGCTCTGAGTATCCACTTCTGCAACATTGAAGGCTTGCGAGTTTTCCTTGAAGAGGGTCCTCTTCGAGAAACAAAGCTGGATCTTTAGCTTTTAAGAAGATTCCTAGGTGGTTTTACACGATTTAGGGAAATACAGAGTGAAGTTTGCCTAAAACTGAGAGTAAAGAAGTGGTTTAAGCGTGGGATCCTGGGTGCCTAAATTCAAACCCGTGGTCCTTAAAACATGCTGCTTTCAGAAAGGGTGAAAACAGTTTCCTGATGCTCCAGATTTTACTGTTGTGAGCCCTGCAGAGTGACAGCTTCACTTGTGAGGCACCAGCTTGGGAATTCACTGGCTGCCTAATCCCTTCTTCTTGATGCCATTCGGAGGCCATTCAGTGGAAATATGTAGCTCTCTCCCTGTCTATACTGCCTGAACACTAAAGGCTGCACTTGCTCCTTGCTCTTTGGGAGTTCCTGTGTGGCTTTCATTTTAAAACGAAGGTCAATTTCATCCCTCTCTTCAAATCAATGTTTTGGTTTTTGGCTGTGGAAAAAAAAAATATTGCACTGCCAGAAAGGAAATAAAATTAATGTTAGAGGCCAGAAGGCAAATCTCTGGCCGTTGGGTAAGTGAGCTGGGGGCAGAGTAGGAGCGTAGCTTTTGTGATTTAATAAGGCTTGAGATTGACAGACTTGTGTAAGCTTGGTGCAGTTAGTCTTCTTCACATGAAATAGTAAAAGAAGACAAATTGCTTTTACAGATGCAGTTTTCGTTTTGAGTTTAACCGCTGTAATTTTATCTCCTCTTAAAGTGGAATATACCTGCTCTCAGGCTCCGTGGTCCACAAAGGAATTCAGGGTGACTAGCTCAGACCTAGACACCTTACTTTTATGCATCCAAAGTTCAGCGAGAAAACCCTAGTTCTTTTTTTTAGTTCTTTGACCTTTTTTAGATTTTTTTGATCTTGCTGTTCTGATACTTTCAATTTTTCTTGCCATATGTTGGCAAGGTACCAAACAGGTAAATGGAAATGCTGGGTTCTATCTGAAGTTGGTGCAGCTTGCGTACCTAAGATGTTAGGCTATTCCCCTTTTTCTTTTTGAGGGTCATGCAAGGGGTTGATTTCCCATCAGACCCTTTTCCAGAGGAATATTTTATCTGAACAAACTGAATTATACCAGAATGACATCCAAGGGCAGGAAGAAGCTCCAGAAGTAGTGCGCTGTGCAGGCACTCTCTTTCTCACCTGTAACGTTTTTTCTCAGCCTAAGGATATCTCCATGGGCTTTTCAGGTGACTGTCTGAGGGAAGGCTGGTCGCAATGAGCCACAGCTGTACCAGACAGTGTCCTGACCATCAAGAAGAATGGATAAGCAGGCCATGCTTTGTGTCCTGCCCTTATTTTATTTGCTGGTAAATACAGAGCCTTTGTGGAATAGGTGATGTAACAGAGAAGAGGGGTGATTTTGGGCTGCTTTTTAGGCATAGAAGATCTCTCTCTGAGCTTTCCATCTGCAGAGATGTAGCTGACTTCAGTCTATCCATGCAGGGAACATCTTTAAGTTTGGGCCATTATTCTGGAAATTTTGGCTGCTGCTAAACCTCTACAGTTCCTCCTTACACCAGAGTTTGGACCATGGAATGTGTTACTGGCAAAATGCACACGTGGGTGCAACAGGCCTTGATTTAAACTGTAATTATGACATGTAAATTGTAATTATGATGGCCTTTCAGTACACCTTATGGTGCCTGCAACCAGCTGAGGATATGTCCCCTGGGACGTAGCAAGGATGTAACAGGGTAAAGCGCTGCAACACAGAGAAGTTTGGAAAAGTTACAGAGATCACAGAGATCATGGACTTTTCCTTTTTTTTTTTTTTTTTTTTTTTCTTTCTGAAGCAAGGGGAGGCTGGAATTAACAGTGTAAAATCTTAATGAGTAGATTGTGCTGAGTGCTGTGGTTCACCTCCGTTATTCTCCCGGTCTCAAATGTTTACCAGCCAATCAGAGCATTCCTTAAAACCAGAGATTTATAATGAAAAGTCAGCCCTAATTGAATTTCTTCATTAAGAACACCATCAAACAGATACAGAACACCTTACACCACCTTGTTTAAATTAGATTCATTTTTCTGATTAATTATTAAAAGGAAAGTTTAAAAAATCATAAAATCTTAAGTGCTATTAAAAATTGATTAGGAATGCATTTTTTCATTGACCCAGTTTGTATTTTTTTTTAATTTTTTTTTTGTCAAAGCTAATACATTTGAGTAGCTGCCTCAGACAGAAGTTTGTAATCATTTGGTCATCAGTCAATTAATCATAGCTTCATAAATATTGATCTCAGATTACATTTATTCTTCATTCTTGAAAGATAGTTTTTTATTAATTTAGGCTCACTCACATACATTGTGGTTTATGCTGAAATTATTTTTAAAAGTTCTATTAAAATTTAATTTGAGCAGCCAGCCAACAGTGCAGCCACTGCACATTGTGCCACCTTTCGGCAGGTTTATCACCTCCTCCTGAAAGGTCCTGAGTACCCACAGCTCATACCGTAGGGCTCGCTGACTGCCATCTGTCACCCGTAAAAGCCTTTCTAGCTGGAAGTTGCAGGCCACTGTCCTCGTAGGCAGAAGGAGCAATTTGGGAGCGAGTGTGGATTTTTTTAAGGGGAGAAAAGAGGGCTCTGGTGTTTCCCATTGCACCCTCAGTGACCGTGTCCTGATTCCTGGTAATCCGTCACAGATGGAGGTGCCTTCCTGGTGGCCCTACAGCACTCTGTCTGCTCTTTGGACTGTCCCAAGTATCAGACAAGCTGTGTGAGGGGGTGTGTTTCATAGAATTGTAAAATAGTTTGGGTTGGAAGGGACCTTTAAAGGTCATCTAGTCCAACCTCCCCTGCAATGAGCAGGGACATCTTCAGGTTGCTCAGAGCCCCATCCAACCTGACCTTGAATAAAGGTATGTTTGTGGGTACATACATTGAATATCTCCAGCCCTGCTGGCATGGAGGTCATACATGAGGTAATGACCCATCCCAGGATGGTGAGGATACCTGGGAGTGCTCTTCCAAGGGCCATTACTGTGTCTTTCACACCTGGGAGTAAAGCCAATACTTGCTTTTGCAGGAGTTGCATTGGTAAAGAGGAAGTCTAAGGATTTGTAAAGAGAAATGCGGTAAGGAGGGTTGTGGGTTCTTTGGTCCCAAGCACCTGGAGAGGACACAGTCCTTCTCATGTCATGTTCACCACACCTGAAGCAGTACTGAAACAATGCAAGCAATGTTAATTAACATTCCTGGTCCAGTTGCCACTAATAATCTCCCTCTTGACAATAAAATCTCCTTTTTTTTTTGGACATATCAGGGGTAAGAGCACATGGCTGAAAAGTGACCTGGGCAGGTCATGCTGTGCAGGATGAATCGTGATACTTCGTGTTTTACTATGAATGTCCTGCTTCATGCTGAGAATGAAAAATTTCTCCAGACTAGGAGGATCTGAATGACAGACTTGGTACAGCTTCTGCAGTACTTTTAGGTTCTCTGCCCTATGCTCTGTTAAAAAAGCATGTTAAGTAAGTCACTGTTCCCTAAAATCTCACTTGACTGAGGACTTCGGGGTGATGGGATTATGTAGCAACCGTTATCTTTTATATCTCTGAAAAATCCCTAGCCTCATCTTTAATGTCTGAAACAAAACCGGTTGCCTGTTGTTGTCACTCCAAAGCCATGTTTATTCTGGCACAGCTCTTCTGAGAGGCTCTGAAATACAACTTCAATTCACGGGCAACAGAGCACCCTAGTGAGCTCCTCAGCATCAGTATGGAGTCATCCGAATGCCTGTCAGCGTTCCTTATTTTTGCTGATCTTGGATGGATGTAATATGGAGAATGGATCATTTTTGTGACTATTCATGTATCTAAGATTGAAAAACACACTTTAATTTTCAGTCCTATTCCCCAATCAATGTATACTACTAATTTACCATATATTCTGCTGAAATGTAACATCCTTGTGTACATTTGGCATATCCACAGCACTATTTTTTCCTGTAAAAACTGAAATCACAGTACAGCAAGTTCTCAGACCCCTTCCTTTAAGTCTCCGGTTTACCCAGTGCTTTTCTGCCCTTTCAGAAAAGTCATCCTGTAAGGATCTTGTCAGAGACAAGATGTGCAGAGGGCATCCAAATAACCCATTTGTTTTACAAGTAGCTGTGATGGTTTAAGATCTTACCAGCTCTGAGCTGTTTGCTACCCCTGTTCTCATCTGTTTGCTGCAAAGTCAAGTTCATTTTTTGCTTTCACTGTCCACGAGCTGACAAGATGCTGGACATAATTTATTTGGTTTGCATTGTGGCAAATCAAGAAGGGTATTTTCTGCTACGGGGACATCATTTCCAGCAGAGAAGCGCTTGCAACCATGTGAAACCAGGGATGTGTTAAGTTACTCCAGTTACATCCTTAAAAAGATGCTTGTTTATTTTCTGTATGTTGTGTAATCAGGAGTGGATTCTGAGTCCAATTGCAGCTGACATCTTCAAGCGGGAGGGATGCTAAAGAGATCTAGTAAACGTATCGCCCTCTGAGCATTTCTTTGCAATAGTGTGGCGGTGGGAACCAGCTGTCTGTTTATCCAGCGATTTGACAGACGCTAGTGTGAATGTGAGCAGTGTGTTAAGTTTTGTACCGAGCTCGGTAATCCTGGGCAGCCTTTCTTGGCAGAAAAGAAGAAAAGGAAAAGCTGCAAAACAATAGAGAGAGATGGCTGTAGCAGTGCCCTGACTCTTCCTGGCTTTTTGCTGCAGACACCTGCAAAATGGCCCAACTGGAGTTTTCCCGCTGAAGTATTGTGCCACTAACTCACTGCTCAACAACTTCAGCACTTCTGAGAGTGAGTCACGGAATCATGGAATTTGTTGCTGAATATGAGCTACTAGTTTTCTTTTTTTTTTTTTTTAATTTTAATTCAATCTCTCCCTAAACACAGGGAATTCTTTTAGTCCAGAATATGCAAAGCTGTGTATTTTAATGAAATCATTTTAACTTCGTAATAATGTAAAGGAAAAATAATGTCTTTCCTACAAGTATATGCAGTAGATACTTCCATCTCTCTAAATTTTGCATTAGTTGGATTGAGTTGATTTAGTAAGTTCAGCTGGTCTTTGAAAGGCTTCCTAATGGATATCTTGATAAAATGTAAAAAATGAAAAAAATGTAAAAAAGTGTTATTTTGCGGTTTATTTATCTGTATATTTACCCTTGGCTCAAAATCAGAGACCTCTGGAGTGCAGCGGCAACCAGGGTATTGTATATGGCTCCTTGCAGGACCAGGCATTTGCCAGACATATAAGATTATATATAGAATCATCATAGAATCATAGAATCGTTAGAGTTGGAAGGGACCTTAAAGATCATCGAGTTCCAACCCCCCTGCCATGGGCAGGGACACCTCCCACTAGACCAGGTTGCTCAAAGCCCCATCCAGCCTGGCCTTAAACACTTCCAGGGATGGGGCATCCACAGCTTCCCTGGGCAACCTGTTCCAGTGTCTCACCACCCTCACAGTAAAGAATTTCTTCCTAATATCTAATCTAAATCTCCCCTCTTCCAATTTAAAACTGTTACCCCTTGTCCTGTCACTACATATATACATATAAGATGTTAGAAATTCAAATCAGTCCCGGGTCTTTCCTGCTTGACTTACCTCTGAAATCTGTACTCCCGGTTTCTCTGTCTCTTCATTACAATAACATTTAGCAGAGATGTTCAGCATTCAAGTAATTTTTCTTGTTGTCTGCTACAGTAACGTTACCGGATTAAAACAGAAACACCCCACCCCATTTTTAATAGTTGATGATATCTTGTCAGACACCACTTCAGAGGCTTGGGAGTGCTTCTGGGATGCTGCAGCTCAGGTAGATGTAGACTTAGCCTCTGAGGCTAGTTTCAGGAAAAACACGGTTAAGAAATAGACTGCTGTACAGATCTTAAATCGACAAGAGAAGAAGGGAGGGAAGGATATAACATATATCCAGGAACCGCTGGAGTTTTATAAGCTTTGTGTTACTGTTTTTTTAAATCTATCCATGGGGGTTATATTAGAAGGTAAATAGAAAAATGGAAAAGCAAAGATAGAAGCAATTGGAGCAAATAAGCAGAAAGGTGGGCCAATGTGAAAACTGCAGAGATATTCTGATGATGTTATCGATATCCATGAATTCCTGAGTGAATGGTGGCTGCAGCTGTTCTGCCAGCTTCTGTCCTTGGCGATGAGGGGTGAAGGGGAAGGACACCCTGTGTGAGTTCTGGCAGCCAAGAAAGGGGGCTCTCCTAGTGTGTATGCGCTCTTCAAGAAACCTCTAAGGAGCTCTTTGAAGGGTGTGCAGGGTACACAGTTTTCATCTTGGGTGTCAGAAAAATGAGTGAGAATTTTTTCTAGATTCCTTTTCACCCAAAGAAAAGATGTAAGTGTCTACATATGGGCAAATCTCACCAGGCAAGTCTGGGAGTTACTGCAGAGAAGCAGAGCATTCTAGGATATGATGCATCATATCTTCAGATAAACATCTTAAATAGATTTGATGAATTGTGTTCTACGAGTGCCTAGTTTTTCTCCAGTGCCTATAAAGGGACCCTAGAGCGTGTAGACCAGACATTGTGGATGTGTCTTAAGATGGATGAGGTGAATCCTATACTTCATATTGGGAAGCTGGGAGGAAGAAACAGCTGTGTTTCAATTCAATATGGTCAACAAAAAATGACAAGTAACTAGAGGTGTTGATTTCAGTGACATTGCTGTAATCATATCGTAAGTGCACTAGGTTTTAGATCCAGCTGTTTATTGTCTGGGGGGAGACGAAGCCAAACTTGCTTACAACTCTGCTTTTCCTGAAAATAGCCAGAGTCTTGCTTACTGGTAAATCTATAAACGAACCATTCTGCCAGATATACTGCACTAATAGCTTTCCTTGTGAGTCTCACTTGCTACAAAACATCCTTTGAAGAGGATTGCACTCTGGCAATACAATTTGTCTTTTGGAACTTTTTTCTACATAGTTTATTTTCAATTTTTTTTCCTCTTCTCAAGTATTTTCTGCTATTCAGAAAAAGAGATTTGGTAGCTTTAGAGAGGATAATAAAGTCAGTTGATGAATACTTATATTTGTTGAGAGCCCTTGTGGGAAAGCTGGACTGCTAGATCGTCTGTGCTGAAATATATGGGTAATTCATTCGCTAAGTGCAATTAGAAAAAAATCAAGGAGTATTTATTTCTGGCCTTGGCTTTGATTTACTTGCTAAAGCTCATTGTAGAAAGTAAAGCAAAAACTCTGCTCTGGTCAGACTGCGCCTGGAGTACTGTGTCCGGCTTTGGAGTCCTCAGCACAGGAAGAACATGGACCTGTTTGAGTGAATCCAGAAGAGGGCCAAGAAGGTGACCAGAGGGCTGGAGCACGTCTCCTGTGAGGAAAGGTTGAGAGAGCTTGGGTTGTTCACCCTGGAGAAGAGAAGGCTCCAGGGAGACCTTATTGCGACCTTTCAGTAGTTAACGGCGGCCTACAGGAAAGATGGGGATGGACTCTTTTTCAGGAAGTGTAGTGATAGGATGAGGATTAATGGTTTTAAACTGAAAGAGGGGAGATTTAGATAAGATATTAGGAAGAAGTTTTTTACTTTGAGGGTGCTGAGACTCTGGAACAGGCTGCTCAGAGAAGCTGTGGATACCCAATCCCTGGAAGTGTTCAAGGCCAGGCTGGATGGGGCTTTGAGCAACCTGGTCTAGTGGGAGGTGTCCCTGCCCATGGCAGGGGGGTTGGAACTCAATGATCTTTAAGGTCCTTTCCAACTCTAGCTATTCTATGATTCTGTGATTCTATGATTCTATGTCCATGTCTCTCTACTGAGGAGCCCAGCACTGGACACAGCACTCCAGGTATGGCCACACCAGTGCTGAATAAAAGGGAAGGACTTACTAGTAATACTTTTTCTTATGCAACCGAGGATATCATTTACCGGGGAAAATGGCCGGCCTGGATGAACAAAGAGCTTTTGATGGGGCTTAGGGAAAAAAGGAAGGTTTATCACCTTTGGAAGAAGCGACAAGCAACTCAGGAAGAGTACAGAGATCTTGTTAGGTTATACAGAGAAAAAATTGGGAAGGCAAAAGCCCAGCTGAACTCAACCTGGCCATTAATATAAAGGACAACAAAAAAAGTTTTAATAAATACGTCAACAAAAAGAGACTCAGGGAGAATCTCCATGTCTTACTGGATGCGGGGGGAAACATTGCGACCAAGGGTGAGGAGAAGGCTGAGATACTTAATGCCATCTTTGCCTCTGTCTTCAATAGTCAGACCAGCTACCCCCAGGGTGTAAAGCCTCCCGGGCTGGATGCAGAGCAGAACAACCCCCCCGTAATACAGGAGGAAGTAGTTAATGATTTTCTTATGCACCTGAACACGCATAAGTCCATGGGGCCGGATGGGATTCACCCAAGGGTGCTCAGGAAGCTGGCAGAAGAGCTCACCAAGCCTCTCTCCATTATCTATCAACAATCCTGGTCAACAGGAGAGGTACCAGATGACTGGAGGGTGGCCAGTGTGACGCCCATCTACAAGAAGGGCCAGAAGGGGGATCTGGGAAACTACAGACCTGTCAGCCTGATCTCGATACCGGGAAAGATCATGGAGAGGATGATCTTGAGTGAGCTCTCACGGCAAGTGCAGGGCAGCCGAGGGATCAGGGCCAGCCAGCATGGGTTTATGAAAGGGAGGTCCTGCTTAACCAACTTGATCTCTTTATATGACCATGTGACCCGCCTTCTCGATGTGGGGAGGGCTGTGGACGTTGTCTACCTGGACTTTGGTAAGGCCTTTGACACCGTCCCCCACAGCGTTCTCCTGGAGAAGCTGGCAAATCATGGCATAGACAAGTGTACTCTTCACTGGGTAAAAAACTGGCTGGATGGCTGTGCCCAGAGAGTTGTGATTAATGGGGTGAAATCCAGTTGGTGGCCGGTCACCAGTGGTGTCCCTCAGGGCTCAGTTTTGGGGCCGGTCTGGTTTAATATCTTTATTGATGATATGGATGAGGGGATTGAGTGCACCCTCAGTAAGTTTGCAGATGACACCAAGCTAGGTGGGAGTGTTGATCTGTTTGAGGGTCGGCAGGCTCTACAGAGGGACCTGGACAGGTTGGATCAATGGGCCAAGGCCAATGAGATGAGGTTTAATAAGGCCAAGTGCCGGGTCCTGCATTTCGGTCACAACAACCCCAGGCAACGCTACAGGCTTGGGGAAGAGTGGCTGGAAAGCTGCCCAGCAGAAAAGGACCTGGGGGTGTTGGTGGACAGCCGGCTTAACATGAGCCAGCAGTGTGCCCAGGTGGCCAAGAAGGCCAACGGCATCCTGGCCTGTACCAGGAATAGCGTGGCCAGCAGGAGTAGGGAAGTGATGGTGCCTCTGTACCCGGCGCTGGTGAGGCCTCAGCTCGAGTACTGTGTTCAGTTCTGGGCCCCTCACTACAGGAAGGACATTGAAGTGCTGGAGCGTGTCCAGAGGAGAGCCACCAAGCTGGTGAGGGGTCTAGAGAACAAGTCATACGGGGAGAGGCTGAGGGAACTGGGCATGTTTAGTTTGGAGAAGAGGAGGCTGAGGGGGGACCTCATTGCCCTCTACAACTACCTGAAAGGAGGTTGTAGAGAGGTGGGTGTTGGTCTCTTCTCCCAAGGGAATAATGACAGGACCAGAGGAAATGGTCTGAAGTTGCAGCAGGGGAGGATTAGATTAGATATTAGGAAGAATTACTTTACTGAGAGAGTGGTCAGGCACTGGAACAGCCTGCCCAGGGAGGTGGTGGAGTCGCCATCCCTGGAGGTATTTAAGAAATGTGTAGACATGGCACTTCAGGGCATGCTCTAGTGCCCGAGATTGTTGGGTTGTGTCTGTTTGTGGGTGGGTGTGGGGTGTGGTGTGGGGTTGTGTTTTTTTTGTTTGTTTGGTTGTTTTTTTTGTGGTTGGACTCGACCTCAAAGGTCCCTTCCAGCCATGAAGATTCTGTGATTCTGTGGTTCTGAGAGCCTGCAGTGTCTGTGCCCGAAGGCCTCTGTGCTCAGAGCTGCTACCAACCTCAGCGGGAATTTTGCCTGAGTACAAAGAGATGAACAGGAGCCCAGAGTAGGAGCAGAGGCCATGTTGCAGCTTCACCTGAAAATGAAGCTTATAAGGGCCATAAAATGTTGTGGGATTTTTTTTTTTCACTGTAATAAGCTACAGGTATTTTAGATTCAAATTGGACACCTTTAAACTGGAAGGAGAACTGTGCTCACACTGATAACTTAATAGCACATCTAAACGTCTTTTAAAAGACTTCAATTTACCTATTAAGGCCAAATAGACTGTCTGTTAATTTGACAGAATATCCATGTTCCCTGAACTTAGGGCTATAAAAATTGTTCATCTGCTCAGTCACAGGCCATTTAATTTTGGATGCATCATTGCCAGTTGGTTACAGTAATTAGCATTCTCTGTATTGTAGCAGCTTCCCTGAAGCTATGCTAAGTAGGGTTACACTTCTGTATGGAAACATAAGCAGCCTTGTGCAAATGAGCCTGGCCACCCATCTTAGAGACAGAAGCCCTAGCTACAGCTTCTTGGCTCAGGGTGCCCTATATGCCCACCTGCAGATCTTATTTACTGGTTATTAATGACATGAAGTGTAGGCAGCTGTGAAAAGCACAGCATGACAGCTTAAAACCTCCGCTCCAAACTATTCTCGCAGCTTTGTAATTTCTTTGACACCTGATTTCCTTCCTCCCCCCTTCTCCTTTTTACTC